>NC_064282.1:92713745-92794670 GCF_019186545.1 Solanum stenotomum
ATTTATTGAGGTTTTTGGGAGGATTTTCTAGAAAAAGTAGTACAATGTACACGTTTTTGGTGGGCGTGGTAGCTATTTTTTGACTAGAAAGGGCTGCGGAAGACTGAGGATATAGAGGGTCGTGTTGTGTTGACAGGTAGTATTTCTATGTTGAAGTGCGTGGCAAACTTATCTTTTTTTCAAAGGCCAAATTCATCGATGTCCCCTAAATTTGACGTCAATATTCACTTAGACATTTCAATTAGGCGATATTCATTTTAGATACATCATGTAAGATTTTATTGTGTTATTTTGACACTTTTTGCTGACATTTTAAAGTGAGTGTGATACACTCGACAGTAGCGCGTGACAGGTTTAATTTAGCCATTTTTTATTTTATTTTCTCTTATCTATTTTTCAAGCCACCACCCCCAACCTTTTTTCAAGCTTAAACTTCTTCAATGGAGGTCAAATTTGTTTATTCAAATTTATTTTTAAGTCATTTTTCTTCTTCTTCATTGTATTACTTTTCTAAATCTACCATCACTCGAAAAAATGAATACCAACATCCATATTTCATATTTATTCTCTCTTTCTTTCTTCCTCTACCTCTTTTCTTCCCAAAATACAATACTAAAAAGAAAGAAGAAGAATAAATATGAAAAATAGTAAAAGAAAAGAATAATTTTTTTTTAAAAAGCACAAAAGAGATTTTGAGTGTAATGAAAAAAAAGATTTTTTTTAGTTACTAAATAGATTTTAAACTGAAAATAACACATGTTATCATTTAATTGATTGTTTGCCACGTCATCAACGATGTATTACACTCTCCTTCAGTTTTTTATTTATTGTCAGAAAAGTGTCAAAATATTATAACGGGACCCTACATGAGATGTTTAAAATGAATATTGCTTAGTTGAGGTGTCTAAGTGAAATTTGTTGCCAACTTTAGGAGGCCACCGATGAATTTGGCCTTATTCAAAATATGGATGTTTGATGGTCGACTTATATTATTATCGAAAAGGGTAAAAAATATCTTTAAATTATATAAAATGAATAAGATTTTTTTTATGAGCATTTTGACCTGTTTCCGTATTTATTATTGAGAAAACACTAAAATCACTCATTTTTAATAGATATTAATTAATATCATTCATACAATGCATAGTCCAAGGAAATCCATCCAAAATCTCTAGTGAACTATATGATTTGATCATTCATTCCTAAGATTAATGCTTTAAAACAATAAAAAATTAGCTTAAGGAAATACTAAAAAAGATTGGAATAAATAATCTATGAATTCTGAAAAGCTTCCTCCTTCATTCTATTCTCACTCAAAGCATTTTTTTTTTTTCAAAATGTCAGATCACATAATTTTTTTAAAAAGCCATGATGAAAAATTATTAAAAATGGAGATATATATGAAAAGTTTCTAGACAACGACATTATAACCAATCTATATTATAAGATGAAATGAAAGGCAAACTTAACTAATAAAAAAAAAAAAGAAGAAGATATTTTTAATTATTTTTCTTGATAAAATAATTTTTATCATGCCAAACACACCCTATATTTAATTGAGCAACTTTCACATATAGCAAACACAAAATTCATATTTGTATACTATAGCAAAGTTTGCATAATTGCCCTCCATAGCAAACATAAATATGTATGTTTCGCTATACATATACAAAAGAAAGCAGTTGTATAATCTGCTTTGGTATACATAAACAAAAAGATCAATTGTATAAAGTGAGAGAGGCGAGTGAGCGAGCGAGATTTGGGAGAGTGGCGAGCGAGATCTGGGAGAGGGGAGAGAGGGGAATGAAAATATATGTATATATACAATTTTCACGCATTTTATACATTTGCGTTTTTGTATAAAGTGAGAGAAGTGAGTGAGAGAGCGAGATCTGGGAGAGTGGCGAGCGAGATCTAGGAGAGGGGAGAGAGGAGAACGAAAATATATGTATATATACAATTTTCTCTTGCTTTATACAAACACAAACACATTTTATACAATTTGCGTTTTTTGTATAAAGTGAGAGAGGCGAGTGAGAGAGCGAGATCTGGGAGAGGGGAACGAAAATATATGTATATATACAATTTTCTCTCACTTTATACAAACACAAACACACTTTATACACTTGCGTTTGTATAAAAAAACGAGAGAGGCGAGGGAGAGAACGAGAGTGGCGAGCGAGATTCACCAGGAGAGAGGTGAAATAGCAACAGTTTGCTATGAGGTACAATTAAATCAAACTATATTTATAACATTTAATTTGAATTAATAGTTTGTTATTATATACAATTTTCCCAATTTAATTCCCTTTACACCTTTTATATTTTTTAAGGGGTAGATGTAGAATAAATTCGGACCCATACTCTAAATCTTGCTACAGTTTGTGCAAAATAGATCTTGTTCCCTGTACTTTTTAAAAAAAGTTTAAAAAATAAACTATTTATTTTTTGTAATCTTCTTCCCTCTTACATTCCCCAAAAATGAGGACAAAGAGATCTAGGATAATTAAATAAAAGTAAAAAAAATTGAAAGAAATTAAAAGAGGAGAATCCAAGGAAATAAATAGGGGTAGAGTATGGACCACAAAAGGTGAATATTGGAGGATGAAAATAAAAATCAAAAATATAATATATTTTTTTGTCATTAAAATACTTTTCCTTAGGTTTTGTCATTAAGATAATGTTTTTGGCCTCTTCAGTTATTAATATATATTTTTTAATCTTTTATCATCAATTGCCAGATTTAAGTTTTGATTTTTTTAGGGTGGTGGGGGCGATTTTCACTTAAATAAATCTTACGCGAGGAAGGTGCAAAAATAATAATCTTACGCAATGTGAATTTAATTAACTTTTGTCCTTTATTTTAGGACGATGATTTTTAATCTTTGTTCTTATCGCTTATTTAATAAACAATTATGGACAAAATAATTTTATTTATGACCTAATTTAGCTTCGCATAATTTTAGAAATTATTTGACATAATTTTTGTAAAAATTAAATTGTTCGACATTTATTATATTGTATCTAATTTGTTTAACATAAGTTTGCATTATCTAACATAAGTTCTGTAGAAATTAAGTTATGCTTTTTATAACATAACTTACAGATTTTGAAACTAAACTTTGTCTCTCCAAACATAAATTCTATAGGAACTGAATTATCCCTTCAACATAACTTGTGATGATGAATTAAACTTATACCTACTAAATGAAATAACTTATGTTATGTTATAATATGAAAATATAAATTTATTATGAATAAAAATGATTCGTTATTACAATATTGTGACTTTTTCTGCCACCATTTATTACTACTTGAAATGTTAAAGGAAAAAAAATAATTAAAAACCACCCAAAACAAGAACTTTTATGAAAATGATCATGAATTTAAATTAGATAGACTTTAATATTGATATAGAATAAAATATATTATTATCTTTATTTAATACCATTATTTTTATTTTATTTTTATTGAATCTCACTTAATTTATGATAAAGAAAAATTAACTAAACATATTCACTACAAGTCATTTGGTAAACCTAACAAAATCTTTACTTATTTCTTAAATTTTGATGTTCGGTTAAATGATGTCACGTAAATTAAGACGAAGGTAGTAACACCAAAAACGAACATAATCTGCCGTTTGGTGACGTGCTTGCACAATCACCGTTCCTTTGCTCAAAGCAAAATCCACCACTTGCTCAGACAGGTACCATCTACTTTTTTTTTTTGCTACTGTTTATACTAGCATTTTTTTTTTATTCAATACTTTATAGTAAATCAAGAAGAGAAAAATCATTGAAAACTAAGCAGCAAATTCTTCAGTAAAAAAAAAATAAACAAGAAAAAATGGAGCTTTGAAACACTTCAAGATTGTAGCTTTTTGATTCAATGGAGTGTTTTTCTTCACCAGGCTGGTTTTCCATATCTACACCTTCTTTTCTTGGACTGAAAAGTAAGAATAAACTTAGTTTGAATAGAAAATGTAGAAGCTTTAACAAAGATGGAAGTAGGTGTATGAGTATGAGCCAGACAGCAGATGAAAGCTCTGGTTTTTCTTACAAGAAGTTGATTCATTTTGCTTTAGAAGAAACCAACACACATACCCTTTTGGCCCCTTCTCCATTGCAGGTATCTAATTTTTTGGGTTTTCATTGTTTTCCACAATCTTTCATTATGTTTGTACTGAGCATGTGATTTAGTTTCTGTGTGAGTGTGTGTGTGTTTCTTTTGCTGTGTTAAGTGTGAAATTTTTTCTGTTTCTGCAATTCTTGAAGGAACAAAGTCTGAGTTAAAAAGATTAGTTTCTTTAGGTTGGGACTAAAAAATAGCCACCCTTATTGTATTTATGAAGTTGATTTTGCAAATTCTTGAAGAAGGAACTAAGTCTTGAATTAAATAGATTAGCTCTTTTAGGTTGGTACACAAAATTAGCCACCTTTGTTACATGTATGAAATTGGTTTTGCAAATTTTTGAAGAAGGAACAAAATTTGAGTTAAAAAGATTAGCTTTTTTAGGTTGGGACAAAAGATCAGCCACCCTTATTACATGTATGAAATTTGATTCTGCAAATTCTTGAAGAAGGAACAGAATCTGAGTTAAAAAGATTAGCTTTTTTAGGTTGGGACAACAATTAGCCACCCCTATTACATGTATGAAATTGGTTTTACAAATTCTTGAAGAAGGAACAAAATCTGAGTTAAAAAGATTAGCTATTTTAGGTTGGGACTAAAAATCAGCCACCCTTATTACATGTATGAAATTGATTTTGCAAATTCTTGAAGAAGGAACAAAATCTGAGTTAAAAAGTTTAGCTTTTTTAGGTTTGGACAAAAAAATCAGCCACCCTCATTGCAACAACATCATCATATCCATATCTAGTGTAAACTCACTACTTGGGTTTGGGAGGGTGAGGGTAGAGTGTATGCAAACCTTACCCCTATCTCGTGGTGGTAGAAAGGCTGTTTCCGAAATCCCCTCGTCTCAAGTGCAGCTAATCAAAATATTTACGAAAAAGGGTATACGACAATAAAGAAAATAGGTAGTGTTACTCTCCTTGGGATTGTCGTTCCATATGTGGTGAAGCTCATTGAGTATTTTGGAATATGGTGAATTTAATGTACCATTCAGAGGTTTTCAGGATTTTGTGGTTTAGAAGTGGAAATGGGCTGGTAATAGTGAGGACTCCAGAGGATTTTACCTAACAATTTATTGAGATCGATGAAATACTACCCCAGCTGATTTTATACTTCATTTTTTAGTTTTTTACTACTTGCTGTACTAAAGTTTCCACCTCTAGAAGCAAGGTTAATTGGGACGATAAATTGGGACAATTGTGGCTGTATTGTTGAAGCAAACAGCTAGTTTGAAACAGGAATTCTCAGGGAAGCGAGGTAGATTAATCTTTATTAGATCAAAAGTGTTGAATAACTTGAATTCTTAAGAAAATTTTAGTTCGCTTCTGGTAAAGAATGTAAAACCTTGTGGAGATTTTTCTCATTTAGTCCAACCTAAAAGCTTATGACAATGTTTAGTTGGATGAAAACAAGAAGGATTAAGAAAATTAAATAAAAGATGAGGTAAACTAAGTAGTTGAACTTGGAAGGGAATCAAGGGGTTCTGGGAGGGGGAATATCAAGTGAGCTCAAACAATGAAGGGTGTTGGCAGGTAAAATATGTAATCTTTATCTTTTAGAGAATGGAGCGAAATAAGGTGTGCAATATTCATTCATTTAGGTGATTCAGTAAGTTGCAAATAAGTTAATGATGGTATAGCAAGTGCATAAAGCGTAAATGAACCAAAAGAAAAAAACAGTTGAGGTTGGTATTTGTATAGCAAATAATAAGTTGTGCTTCTTGAACAGGACTACAAATTTATGTTGTATACTAGTGGTAATACAATGGGATTTTGTTATTTTTTTCTCTTTGTGATTGCTCATTTTACTAGTGTTGTTCTTCTCTTTGAAACATTCCTGGCTATCTGAGGGTAAATGTGCATTTCAACTCTAAACCAGCTACATGTAAATGTTATTGTTTTCAATTTCTCCTTGCTTTGAAATGCATGATTTTGCGTGCCATGCTTTCTGCTTATTTCTGCTTATTTATTTTTTCACGGTTTAAGGCTGTAAAGATGATAAGTTTCATCTCTAGGTCATTAAGTTGCCTTTGAAATTTTCCTTTTCAATTTAACTCTTTACAAGGATTTAAGTTGTGGATTTGCTATTGTTAAGCTTTTCTACAGAGCTATCCTCACCCCCCATAAAAAGGTTTTCTACAGAACTAATGCTGGCCAACTGTGGTTACCCTTTTCCCTCTCTACAGGAGAAATACAGTTCTTTATTGGCCATGGATGACAAAACGGAACTACAAATGCTTTCTTTTGAAGCCCCTAAAATTCGACTCCTTCGGAGTCTATGTATTGAAGGGAGTGACGGCATGCAGGTCCAATTATATTCAATTTCATGTTATAGCCAGTCTTTGGTTTCAGAAGAAAAAAAATTTATAGTACAATTATGACTATTTTCTTAAATTTAATATAGGAATCTAATTTCTAGCCAATTCAAATTCAAGTTTGAGGGAGATATCTCCATCCCTCAGATTGCTAGGATTCTTCTGTCTCTAGTCTGAAATGTCGAGGCTCTTTTTGCCTCTCCTGCCTTTGATAAAACAGACATGAGCCGGAGGGGGGCATAAGTTGGGCGTTTCTTGATTTTTCAAGATGTTTATGTAATTCAGTCGACTATCAAAAGCTGTAGCAGACAGTAAATTAAATCCTATACTCTTTTAAAAAAGATTTTGTGAAATAGAGAAACAATCTTAAGAAACCTGAGTAAGACGCTGCCAAATACCTAAGTGAACTTAGTACTGGACTTCTTAGTGAGAGCAGAGAACCATCTTCTACCTATTGGGATAATGGTATGTTTTCTGCCTTTAAGAAATTGACTCATCCCTTATGGTGTCGACCATTAAGAAATAAGGATACATTTTGAAACAATCACAGAAGTACAATGAAGGGAATAATCAAATGTGGTATCAAGGGAGTACCTTGAGAGAAAAGATAGAGGTATGTAAAACTGCTAAACATCATTTGCAGTGCAATCTGGTAAAAGAGAGAATAGTTGGGCTGTAAAATCACACGTGAACCAAAAATACCCTCTAAGGAAGAGCTTCATTTATCTGTAATATGTGCTAGACATGTCATCTTTCGTGTGGCCTTGGTAAAGAATTATTCTTTAGCAGCTTCAAAATTTTGATCGGGAAACTCTTTTTGTCTGTTTCCCTTTCTACTGATTCCCCAAGTCAAAGCGCGATGAGAATTGTGCAAGGAATGCTGAGTTTCATTGTTGTATATGCAGATATATTAGTTCTAATATCATAAACGAGTCTGCCAGTTCTCCTTGAACTAAATGAAGGGCATTTCATGCAGGTATTGGATTTTGCTGCATTCCCGAAACCGGAATTTGATCTGCCTATCTTCTGTGCCAACTTTTTCACTACTGCTAAGATGAACATAATTGTACTGTAAGCTATTGTTTTACTCATTTCATACTTTTCCTGATTCCATAATGACCATTTTATCCAACAAAGAGTTCAGTTCATAAATTATTCGGGAGAGTTATTTATGCAATCAGAATCCCTCGTCTTACATCCTATTGGGGTAAATGGAGAAGTATCAGGCTATGTTTCCCTGCTTTCATCATGTGGGGACAGACACATCTTTGTCCTGCATCTCGACAACTATTTTTCCCTATCGCTTCATCTTGCCTATGTATTCACGTATACATTTTTTCACTACTACCATCCTATAAGTTTTATGTAAGAAATAATGTGGTATCTTGACGTGATCTTTAAGACTGCTATAGATTATATGGCTTTCTTTTTTGATAAGTTAGATTATGTAGTTTTCATTTTTCTATCTTCTATGCTGAGCATTTGCACGTGAACTCAGATGTGTTTGCTAAACTATGATCAACTGACTTTATATTTCTGAGCAAGAATGAGGTGATAACACATATTCTGGAACACCTAAAAGCGAAGAAACGAAAGGAAAATAGTTCTTTTTCACCTTGTAGAAATATTCTTATAAAAACAATGCTTAGAGGTTAAATTGGCTAATTCCGTGTTTTGTTGAATTGGAATTGTTGTTGTGTCAGAGATTAACCGAAACCGAATCCTTATAAAACATATGCAGGGACCTCAACCCATTGCATGACATCATGGATCAAGAAGATTACAAGGAGAAGTACTATAAAGACTTGATTCCTCTAGGCCTCAAGTATTCTGAGGTTATAATAATCTTCTGACATTTACACAAATCCTCAGCGTAACAATGTTTCAAGCACTTTTCAGAATCTCCTCTAAAATGATTGTATGGTGACTTAACACAGATTTCATGCAGCTTTTACCCTGGGGAGGGAAGCTCACCAGCGAGTCTCTGAGATTTTTTTCACCAATAGTCATATGGACAAGATTCTCATCTAGTCCACACAACCATTCAGTTTTATTTTCTGCATTCAAGGAATATTACCAGGTACTAAGTAACTATTTCCCATTGTGCCCACTTTTATGTTGTTACAACTTATTAGTAGACAACGATCGTGCAGGACTACCTTAGTGTGGAGTTCTCAATATAGGTACTGAAGATATAATTGAGTAAATAAAGAGTACTCTCTCTAACTGTTCAGTCTTTTAAATGAGATACTTACATAACTTAACGTTGTATAGGGGCATGAAAAAAAATCTTGTGTTCAAGTCTCATTGCCACCCATTATCAAAAAGAATTTCCGCGTGCTTGACCTATGAAAATGATTTAGGCATGCATGTGAGAGGGTGTGAAGTATAATTAAGTAAATAGAAGGACATCATCGCCGTCCTTCTAGGGTTCCTGCTTAATCGAGTCTGTCATCTATTTCATAGTAATCACGAAAAACAAGCACAAGCAGGCACCACTGGTTCTTTACTTTCTGGTGGGATGGAGGGCTTTTGTGCATTGTAGCGCAGGCAACATTTAGTTTAGACCCGGGTCAAATGCCTTATGCTATAGGTTGTGTTAAGCATGCTTCTTTGACAGAGAACAAACTCTTTTTCCATGACAATAATCACAATTATAAAGGGTGGGGGCACGGGGCAGTAAGCTCTCTATCAACAACAGGGAGCTATTCATAGTAAAAAAACTACTCGACTATATGATAATAGTTTATGTTTTTTGATGAGGTGGTCAGACAATTTAGCAATATGCTTTTGGATGGGTAGGTATAAAAGTGAAAGGGGAAGAGCAGCAACAACAACTCCACTACCACCACCAACAACATACCTAGTGCAATCCCACAAGTGGGATCTAGGGAGTGTAGGATGTACACATACCTTACCCTACCTTTGTGAGGTAGAGGGTTGTTTCCGATAGATCCTCGGCTCAAAAGAAAAGAAGAATTCGAAGCACGATTATAAAAAATTAAGACAACAAAAAAAAAAAAACATACAAAGCAAATGGAGCAACAACTAGTAATAAACACCGAAGAACAAAGAAACTATGTGATTCCTAAATAATATTACTAACAAGGAGAAATAGAGAGGAGGATAGCCCCTGCCTCTCCCATATGAAGTGCGATAATACTCGGCTATCTACTAACCTTCTAGCCTAATCCTCGACCTCCATACCTTCCGATCTAGGGTCATGTCCTCAGTAAGCTGAAGCTAAAAGAGGAAGAGCAGAATTAAATTTGTCTTGCCCGCTATATTTTTGTTAATAGCTTCTTTCTTTTTTGGCATAATACATTAATATGCCCTTTAACTTGGTTCAACTAACATCTATGCCCTCCAACTTTGGGTGTGAACAAGTAGACACTTAAACTCGTATAAAATTAAACAAATAGACACACATGTCTTACGTGACATAATACACGTAGGACGCAAAATTGCCATGTAGGACGAATGTATCTGTTTATTCAATTTTATACAAGTTTCAGTGCCTACTTGAGCACACCCAAAGTAAAAGGTCATAGTTGCCGGTTGAAGCCAAGTTAAGGGCCATGCTTATGTATTGTGCCTTCTTTTTTTTATGTTACCATTCTAAAAAAAATAGCTTCATTTGTCAAAAGTTCTCATGGCTTGAGAAATCCAGCTTTGTCTACCAGGATTACTGCTTAACTGTTTCTGTTACAGGCATGGCTTGAGCTAATGAATAGATCAGACGAAGAAACTGATGCTTTCCAAATCGCTCTCAATTGTGAAGCTCAGCATAAATATTTGACATGGAGATCCGAAAAAGTGGGTACAGTTGTTCTTTCGTGGGTTCTCTTACATCGTCTTAAGAAATAATTAATTTTAACCTCTCCCTCACCTTTTCTCCGTCTTTGCTTCTCTGTCCTTTTCCCCCTTTGTTGCTCAGACTCTCCAAAAAATGTTGCGGCACCCGCGTCGGATTCTCTCCATAAATGCACCACCTTTGGAGTATCCGACACACACCCGTTGACAATTTTGAAGAGTCCGAGCAGCAACTTTTTCCCACTTTGTTATTGTTCTTCTTGATCTCTCTGATGATCCAAAATGCCCTTTTACTAGGATCCAGGACATGGAGTTCTGAAAAGACTGATAGGGGAAGATCTTGCCAAGGTATCGTTCTTTCATCCAAAAACCTCTACTATGTCTTGTTGTTGGAAGCATTAATAATTCATTTTTTCCCTTTTTTTAATTACTCAGAATGTGATTAGGGAATTCCTATTCAATGGTGTTAGTGATCTTGGGAGCAAAACATTTCTTGATTACTTTCCTGAGTACAGATGTGAAGATGGTAAAGTAAATGAAAAGCGCAGTATGATCGGAAAATCATTCGAAAATCGACCATGGAATGCAAGAGGAGAATTCATAGGTGATAGAGTTAAGATAGTCTGATGTAATATTTAAAAATTTTTATTTTCTTTACATCGTATCTGTCAATTAGCCGATCCCAACTTGTATGGGATTTAGTAGTAGTAGTAGCAGCAACTGTTGTTGTAGTTGTCGTTGTTGTAGTAGTTGTAGTCGTCTCTGTCAATGTCAATCTTGACAGTTTGATGCAGGAGGAGAATTCATAGGTGATAGTGTTGGATCAATAACAACGACTACATATGCAGTGTAATCCCACAAGTTGGGTCTGGGGAGAGTGTTGTGTACGGAGAGTTGCAGACCTTACCCTACCTTGTGAAGGTAGAGAGTCTGTTTCCGATACCCAATGTAATCTGTTGTAACTTTCACATGTTCTCTTTATTCTTCTTTATTCAATCTCTGTCAATGTATATAGTTCATCACATCCCCTAATTACTTTTTTCATTTCCCATTTTTATTATCACTGTTGATATTGACCGGGGCAATTACCATGTTATTAATCGAGAAAGTTTAATATAACTTTTTCCGATCCCATAATATACCAGTATCTCTTTTGGTTCTTTAGATGGCAATAAGCTTGGAACTGCATATGTCCACGTCTTTCGACAAATTAAAAAAAAATGTCATCAGAATGAGAAATCTGATGTAAAAAGGGTAGTTCGATGCACTAAGCTCTTGCTATAGGTAGGGTTTAGCGAAGGGTCGGATCATAAGGTTCTATTGTACACAACCTTACCGTGTATTTTCACAAGAGGTTGTTTCCACAAGCCGAGTTCCTTCAGGTCACATGTAGGCAACTTTACAAGTTACACCAAGGCTCCTCTATTATATACAGACTTACCCTACATTTCTTCAAGAGGTTGTTTCCGCAGCTTAAACTCGTGACTTCACATGACAACAACTTTACCAGTGATGCCAATGCTCCTTATTGAACTCTTAATTTAGTGTTTTTCCTTACCTTAATTGAATTGTCTTGCTCTTTAACTTGGGTTCTTACTTTAATGAGCCATACTTTGTTTTCTCTTGGATGAATCATCTCTTGTTGGGTGAGACTGATAGAAAGAAACGCGGGGACAGCTATGCATAGTACTTCTTGGCCCTGTCTCCGAGCAATGTTTGAGCTAACGACTCATGAATGTTGACAGGTTAGACGAACGGGTAGAGGGGTTGAGAAATGAGTAAATTGGGACTTGCATATCTTCATGCCAAGCCATAAGTCGAGAAAACTTGTGATCAGACAAGTCATCTGAAATAGTTCAAATGTTACAAAATAGGTAAAAATGCAGATACTTCAGTTTTGTGTGGATACATACAACACATTTATCTGAGAGATCTTATAAAGTTTCACAAAAAAATTTATAAAAAACTTACAAAATACATACATTGTTGTATACTTTTTACATGATCGAACCAGATAGCAGCAACAAGGATCATCGATCTTTAGACTGTAGGTTCGTTCTTACTGTACTCTATCTACTACTTACAAATACTCTCACCTGTTGAAAATAAGATCACCATTGAGTTCAGGCAGTGGTTTTAACATCAGAAAACTCTACGTTTGCATAAAGATTTCACGTTACAGAAAATACACATTAAGATAATTCAACTATGTTCAGATGCAGTATGACATGGGACTTGTCATTCTTTCTGCCTCCAAGTTTTCTAGCTGGAGAATTGCAGCTTGCTAAGGGTACCTTAATTTCAACCCTTTCGATGGAAGAAAGACACATACAGATAATTCAACTATGTTCTCTCACACAAATCCGATTATAATCCATGAGATAATTCAACGGATTTACTTGACTACTACAAAGTTACCACCAACGGATGTGGTGAGATGGTTGAGATCCTTTCACTTGGATTCAAACTCAGAGAATGAAGTACCTCTTTGGTAAGGAACACTTTATCCCCTTAATGGTCTTGCCTAACGATTGTGAATCCAAATTAGTCAGGTTAGAGGAAAAAAAACACTACAATGAAGTTCATCTCTTGGTTTCTAGGTAGTTAATGTAACACTTCCCTGATGAGGACTTCACCCTTCATTTTTAAAGCTTGGGGAGGTATCGGAAACTTTTAGTATCTATAATGTGTACAAGCAAAGTTTAACATACAAAAAGAACAGAGGTTACTGCAATTTGCAGTCTCTCAATATATGACTAAGCATGTCTAGCCTACAAGTCGTAAAATTATACACTTTTTGATTCATCCTCTAAAAATGTTCTAAATATTTAACACTGTTTCAATTCTTAAATCAAATGATCACTGCTATTCTTTCATGCTTAGATAAAGTCAGTTTGGTACTATTACTCATTTCACGTACAGGGCCAGACGAGCAACAATACCTAAGAAAAATTCAAATTATCTACTATTGGTCATGTAACTATCAAAACTAGAAATCTAGAACATCATAAAAACTGAGGTGATCTGAAATTCATCAGAAATTGCTAGAAAAAAATGCTTATATACTAACAAAGAGTGGAAGGGCAAAGAAATATACGGGCTTTCTCTACATTACTGACAGCATATAGGTGAGTATCTATATTGACATACTAACTCATCAAACAAATTGTTGCATATAGAATTGTTTTAGTGACTTACAGTTCAGTGTATGCGTATAGATAAATAGAAAGCTTCCTCTGATAAACTGTATAAGAAGTATAGTTGAACTGCAGTTAACTGCTGTGAGAAGCTTTAAATAGCTCCTGCCACTTCAGTGTATCTGTTCCTGGTCCATCACCCTGCATTATTTCATGGTTCAGTGGAAAGAAGTAATGATCTGAAAATTTGCTCTTGAATGAGTGCCGATTACATTCAAACACAAAAACTAAAGTATTACCATTTGATTTTGGATTATGCTATTTTGATTGTCATGTATATATAAGTTTTTTTTTTTATGTACATATATAGATTTTGAATCCCCTAAACGCCAAGACCAGAGGTTTGCTCAGTGATTTAGGAGTTTAAAATTCATCTTAAGGAAGTTCAAATATCATTATATTTTTATTTTTCAAACCCCTCGGTGAAAATCTTGAATCCGCCACTGGCTAGGATTCCTCCCCTTTCCCAGCTCTTCCCTGTTCAATTAACTAAAGTCTCATGTAGAACCTCTCTAAGTCCAGTAACCTGGCCATAACTTATTTACAACACAATGCATCTCTCAAAGAGATTACATTCCACTTCATATATGTTCCTCGTCATTCCATTCAATTTCAGATTAATTCCGTCTCGTTCATTAAAAATTCAAAGCTACTTGCAGATAATATCATATATTTATCAAAGAAGGCTGTAAGTGAGAAATATATGTACTAGATCAAGATAATTACCGGAATAGAGTTTACTTCATAAGTTTGTCCTTCTGTGAAGTCTATGTCCAATGCCTGTATGCAAGCTTCTGCAACAACAAGCCTACTAACTTCTCCAACTAGTTTATCCCCTAGAAGTATGCAAAACCAAATAAATATAGTAAGAAAACAAAAAGAAAATGTCTCGCGACGTAGGAAATAGTCAAGATTGCTTTAACATAGATTATTCAAAACTATCCTCACATAGAATGAATCTTAAGGTTCCAAATGCTTGGAAGACCCTATAGGTGTAATAAGAAGATTGACAAAAGAAAGCTCTGATTATCATGAAAAATGATAACAAAGAGAGTCATTAGCGAACTTGTTTAAATATGGGATCCTAATGAGACACTTAAAAATAGTAATTCCCTCAGCTCATTACACATTACTTACATGAAAAGTAAACGATTAGATACCTTGACCTATCAAAACTGCACGCCGTTCGCCAGCTGTAGCTTGTAACAGTGTGTTCAAATCATATGATGTGTATGGTCCATCTGTTAATCTACCAGCTCTGTAATTTCAAAATGGTGAATAAGCCAGAGACATATCTTCTCGAAAATCAAGTAACACAAAAAAAGAAGAGATATTTAACACTGACATGATCAGGTAGTTTCAGCTCTATTTCCAGGTAACAAGTTCTACTTATTATATACAACTACTTGTAGTTATCTTTCCTGATAGTGTAAACATTATTTTACATTGTCAGTGTATAGAAGGTAAGCTATTAACATGCAGCTAGTAAAACACATTAAAATAGTTCGAGTACCTGATTATGGTGAACGGAAGACCAGAATTGCGAACAAAATCCTCCCCCATCTTCTTATACTTTAGAACACCAAAAAGGTTCATGATGCTACAAAACAAAAGTTGGAAACAACATGAGAGTAAAAGAACAAAAGAACTACTTCATTCCTAAGGATGGAGAAAATTATGTATCTTTGGTCTCATTTTGCTTCTCAAGGAGCAAACATAGTCACTTTTGACGCCCATATTAGAGAAAGGATTAAACGTGTGAAACTGGTATAAGTTTCTGAAAGGTGTATGTCTAGCTTGACATCGATAAGTTCTCCCATTCTTCATCGTTCCTTCTCATGATGAAAACTCAGTTCATTACCTTCTCATTCTCTATGTGATGCACACATAAGCCAAGATATCTAAGCCCTAGAAGTCAGTGAATTTGAATTCCACAAAAAGTAGCATTCAAAAGCTAATCTGGATTCTTAGTTAAAAAGAAGTTAACAGTGCCCAATCAACAAGAAATTTATACGGATTGGTAAATTATTTGAAGAACTCTAAATATAAGAGGCATATTACCTCCAAGGCAACTCATTGAACTTTGTGACGCCAATAGATGAAACAAGAACAATTCTTTTTAGTGACTTAGGCAATGCTGAAACAAGGTTTCTCACACCATCCCAATCTACACAAACAAATGCATGTAAGTCATTGAGAAAGACTACTGCACTAAAACTTAAAAACAGCAGTTCTTCATTTTATATATTCCTTAATGAAACATTGCGATGTAGTTATATAGACCACCACATAAATATAGACATCTCACTAGAAAGATTCTAACCTACTCTTTCTGGAGTGTTATCTCCATCCCACCGCCTAGACGGAAAAGCAGTGGTCCCGGTGCAGCAAATAACATGAGTTACACCCTGAAAGATCAGTTGTGCACAGCCCAGCAGCAATTTGAGAAACTTATAAGCCATTTTAACTTCCCAGGGAAGTCCTAGAAAGGTTCTAAATGCGATGAACAAACCTCAAATACAGATGGATCTATGCCTGTAGGACTCCGAGTGTCACCTTTCCATACCTATCAAGTTTCGAAACAGTATCAAGTTTGAGAAATCCACTTTAAATAAAGAATATACCTTCCCCGGATAATTGTTTCCGGGGTGAATAAGTTTGGCACAGACACACAAGAATGAGACAAACCTGCAGCTTTTCCTCATCCTGCTCGCCAAATAGAGTAGTTGCTTTCTCAGGGTCTCGAAGAATGAGACGCAGTTTGACATTTCGATTGAGTAATGATGCTACAACTATCTGTCCTGCATTTCACATACTACAAAAAGTTAAGGGAATCTTAACCATGGCAAACTTATCTCAATGCAATCATATCCATCCTAAATTGTTTGTAACATTATACTTTTTGAGCAGATAAAAGAAGTTCTAACTACACTGATCATACAAAGCACTTTATCTTGGATTATGCTCATTAATTCCTCATCATATAGTACGGTGCTACCATCTACTAACATCACAACGGCGTTGATATTTTTGAGAAAGAGGAAGGAAAATGAATAACAAGAAAAGGACATAAGATCTCCATTTCAGTTTTAAAAAAGAGTACATTATCTCGAAATAATTAGTGGTAAATGAAGTAGATATCATGTCTAAGGCTAAATCTTCTGCCGTGCATACTGAGCATATTCCGTAGTATGAATAAAACAGATCACAGTATACTGTTCAAGAAATGAACTTATAACTCTACAAATTTGTTCCAATGGAATATTGGATATGACGTGCAGAATCTAAAATGAAGTACCTAATAAATTGAAATCAAAGAAACAGTACTATCAAAATCTCAAACGTACAGAATCCGACACCAAATTTTGAAAAGGGAATGCATAAACAAAATGTATATGATGAACGGAATACGATAGATACTGTTAGCTCACTGCAGCTTTGATCAAGACTGCAAAGAGATGATTTTGTATCGTCTCACGCCTTCTCTCTTTTATATACTGTCCACACGGACTTAGAGCTAGTTTTTTTGACTAATGAAAGCACCTGTGCTTATTGATAAAAAAAAATTCTTCAAAGAGAAGGCACTCCATTTTCACACACACACAAATATGGTCGATTCACACGTGTATGTTAATTAAGATATTTATCAGAGCTCAGGTTGCTACGCATGTATGTAGAACAAACAAGGTTCTAATTTTAAGCTACTATATTCTTTTGATCATTTCTCCAATTTTATGTTGAAGACTTGAATCTTTACTTCTCATCATAAGCAAAAGTACCAGGTAACATTGCCACGGACGCTTAAGCGGGATAGGGAAAAATAGTTAGTGATAGTTCAGGTAGGAAACTCGCAAAAAAGTAATCCTTCAGGTGTGTTTTTGTGTATTCCTCTCAAAATTTACCGCCAATTACAACAACTACTATTATTACGGAAGCAATTTCATTTCAATTTCAACACAACATTTTACATATGATAGATGTGAGTCATAATATGCTTTTTCTGATTGAAAATAAAAGAGATTGAGAGGAACAATACCAACGCCACCGGATCCACCAACAACAAGAACTAATTTGGAAGACGATGCAGGAGACGACGATGCCGGAGGAGAAGTTTGGGATTCTTCAGTCACAGCAGCTGAAACTGGTATAAATTTGTAAGAATTTGATTTGAGCTTCGATGAGTTAAATCTAGAAGAAGACGGAAACTGTTGTAAAAGAGGAAATTGAGTGTAAAATCGAGTTTTTTGAGTGGAAATTGGAAGGTTCCAGAAAGGCGAAACAGAGATTTTGGAAGCCATTGTTGATGAAGAAGAAGAAGATAAAGCGCGGGGAGTTGAAAGGGAGATTAAGGGTACTTGTGGTGGTAGTTGTCTTTTGAAATTGTGGTTTTTACTATAATGTCCTTCAAATTGGAAATATCCTATTGGCTTAAGTACTAAACTTAGAGACGCAAATATTAGTTATAAGAAAATATATGTACTATTTTATGTAAATAGTATGTAGAGAATAACCATTCATTTATTCTTCTGTTTCAAAAAGAATATTCTAGTTTGATTTGACATAAAGTTTAGACGATTTTTAAATTTTGTGGTATTAGATTAAAGTTATGTCAAAATATACCAAAATGTCCTTTAATCTTTGATCTTAAACATGTCATGTGAAAAGTTGAAATTAAAATGGTACTAAAAAAACATAGGGGTCGTTCTTTTTTAAATAGACTAAAAAGGAAAGGAGGTCATTTTCATCTCCTATTTTGCTTAAAATAATACATAAATTGTTCTTATAACTAATACATATATTAGTTATGCTGATTCTTAAAAATAAAATACTGTATTTATTTAACACATGAATAATGTACCTCTTAATCAACTACCCAACATGGTATTCAGAGGTGGACCCACATTCATATGTGGGGGTGCACGTGCATCCGTTTACTTTGGAAAAAATCATGTGTATATATGTATATCTATCTTGAAAAATTGGTAAAAACTATGATATAATTAACAGTGCACTCATAAGGAGTATAGGAGTTTCGTTGTGCTGCTGGTACAAGCTAGAGGAGCTACCATTACTTATGCAAGATTTAAATTTAATATGTACGTACTTACCTTCAAACCAGGTACCAAATGACCACTTAGGGTGTGTTTGGTATGGAGAAATGGAAAATATTTTATCATGTTTAGTTGAATAAATTTTTGAAAAATATATTCTCTTGGAAAACAAGTTCTTTAAAATGAGAAAAATGTTTTTCTTAATGGAAGTAGGGAAAACAAGTTCTATAAGTAATAGTTTATGTTTATTGTATCTTCTCCACCCACGTACCCAACACCCTCAACCCCTACCTCATGATCATCCCACCCCCGCCATCCCTGAGGCCCGACTTTCCATCCTCTCTCACCCCTATAGTATTTGCTAAATTACATATAAAAGCTCCTGAGATAAAAAAAATTAATTTTTTTTACCTACTTACCTAACACTAGAAAATAAGTAAGAAATCAACTCATTTTCAATATAACATTTTCCATAAAATATTCTAAGTCATAAAAAAACATGCCTCTGAATAACTAATCTCAACATTACTAATTTCAGCATTATTAATACACTCAATTTAATATTATTTTAATACATCCTATCAAACATTCCCATCATTTGAAAGAAAGAAATGTAGATAGATGTTTTTTTTTAACAATTCAAGATTTGAAATCATAGAAATTGATTTAACTATCTTATTCTCAATTCTTACTCTTTTATTTACTCAATTAGTCCATGACCTCTAATTGTTGCTTTATATTTGTTTTTCTAATGCACCAAACATGGGCATACAATGATTTCACCAAACTCAAATGGTAAATTTTTATGGGGTACTTCATTTGGATATTAAAGGGAAAATACATAAAAACACCCTTGAACTTGACAGTAAAATTTACTTTAACACTTTAATTTTACGGGTAATTATTTACGTTCTATCTTATTACAAGTGAATTTTATATCACCCGAATAGTTCACGTTGCAAATTATAACAATATCAACACGTAAATAAAGAAAAAAAAAATTAAATGGGGCCCTTTTTCTTTTTTCTTTTCAGCCAATACAATTTTTTCCATCTCTTCTTCTTCCTTACGCCCATTACCCCAAATCCAGCCAATATAATAAATAATTACAAAGTAATGAAAAATCAATGAATCGATCAGAGTGAAATTTTAGATGTTAAGAACTTGACCCATATGAAATAATGAAGATGATGGGTGAATAGTGAAAATAAAAGTTTTAAAAAACATGGGGAAGTAAAAATAAAGAAGAAGTATTTTTTTTTTCAATTATCTAACGTGTCATCGATATGGCATAGAGGTGGCGCTTAAGTGGCGCGCGTGCATTTCACTCATAAGTATGAAACTGGTATTGTATGTGTAAGGTGATATTAAATTCACTTGAATTAAGTTTAGGGGGTAAATAATTACCCATAAAGTTAAAGTACTAAAGTAAATTTTGCTGCCAAATTCGAGGGTGTTTTTATGTATTTTCTCTATATTTAATAATATGTACTCAATTTTAAAAACTTTTTGCACATCTACTAATTTGGGAATAATTTTAAATATGTGGTGTTTGAAGTTTTATATGACTGGAGTTTAGATAAAAATAATGAAACTTCAGTCATATGTGCAAGAACTTTAAATAAAAAATGTCTGAATGTCGGGCAAAAATCGCTAAAGTTCAAGTAAAAATTGATTGAACTTCAGTCACTTCAGAATAATATCAGATATGTAATGTCTGAAGTTCAGACAAAAAATAGTGAAACTTTATTCATATGAAACTTTGCAAATCTATCCACTTCGGAACAACTTCAAATATAACAAAAATAATAAACCTTTAGTTATATGTGTTAGAACTTCAAATAAAAACAACAGAAGTTTAAAGCAAAAATGCTTGAAATGCAGACAAAAGGCCTTAGATACCTTAGACATAGCACATATCACACGATATGTTTCAAGCATAACATAATTAATATCGACATAAAGAACTTGTCCCTTTCATCAAGGGTGGAGCCAGATAGGATTGAGGGATTCATTCAAATTTCTTTTGATGGAAAATTACATTTTTTATACGTAGTTAAATTTATTTTTTTGGTAGATATATTAAATGTTGAAATTTGAATCCCTTTGATTTCTTTGTATTTACCTTTTCATATTTTAAAACCCCTATTAAAAATTCGTGATTCCGCCACTGTCTTTCGTCTTATTAAGGTAAAGCATAGACCAATGACCAAATCCTAACTTTCATTGTTCGAAAAAAAAATTCCTTTGTTAACGTCTTAAGCAGTCTATAAAGTGATTATTTCAATTACCATCTAAGATTAATTAAGTATTTGAAATTATATTTAAAAAAATTGGACAAAAATACCCCTAGCTAAACCACTAGAATTCGAAAAATTGACAAGTGAAATCTAATGAGCGATTCATTAAGTTCAAAAATTTACTAGAGTTTTAAATACCATGAATCGTGCTCCTTGGTAAAAGTTTAAAACCAAGGAACGATTCATAAAGTTCAAATCTTTGTAATTTAAGTAGAAGCATTTTTGTCCAAATTTTGTTTCCACATAAAAGTATGGAAAAGTGTCTCTTATAGATGTTCTCTGAGCAAGTTATTAACTAAGGAACTTTATCTTTATCTTACTAATAAGAGATAATGGTAAAAAAAACATATCGAACGAATTTCATATCCTAACTATCAATTATTCCATTTTCCTACCTGAACTATCACCATCAATATATTAAAATACAAACAACGATTAGTTGTTCCCTTTTCCTACCTGAACCATCGTTCAAAAGAACAACTGATAATAAGGGTGTAGAACTCACAAAAAGATAGTTCAGATGTGTTTTCAACTATTAACCCTACTAATCATGAAAATGATTTGAGTAATTCTTTAGGTTACCTTATGGAACTAAAGTCATACACAAAATTATGAACTTTATATAACAAGAATGAAAAAAAGTCACCACCCTAACATCCTCAAGAAAGGGCAAATTAGAAAAGATTACAATCTCCATGAGAGTTGAGTTTTCACTTCACAAAAAGTACCTTCCTACAAAGTGCATTACAAAAGGAAAATAGGAAGATGAACCAAACGTGTTTTCCAGAGTTCAACTTCAAGTAAAATCCCTTTGTTAATTGTAAACTTGTGTCCAACTTTTCACCTCCTACATCTCCAAGCTGACACTGAGAAAAGCGCGCGATCATGCCAGCAGATCACCACGCTACCGTTCTCCTCTTTAATCTTGTATCCTTCACAACTATAACTCTGCAACAATCTCCTTGCCTGCAACATAGCGTAATAACTCAAAGGCACGTTCGCGAAACCAGCTCCATCGAATCTTTGAAACCATTTATCCAACTTTTCGTGTCTCTCCTTCCGTTCACCTCCCTCACACGCTACAATGTTCTTAATCTCCTCGCCAAACAGCATTTTCTCGACCTTTAACCTCTCTAACGATGTTCTCTGTAGTGTGAATTCGAGACAATCAAACAATGCAGCATAAAAATACAACGACTCGGATAGCCTTTCCATAAGGGTTGTACCGTTATGATTCGAGTCTTGTTCTGTAACCACCATGACCTTTGGTGACAACCCCCACAATGCGTGGAGGAATCCGTCCATCTTTGTTGATCCAGTTGAAGATAGCGGAGATGAGGATGCTGATTCATTGCCTGGACTAAAAACATTAGTAGTCGTCTCTTTTTCGAGCAAATCCCCTAAAGTGTTTTGGTTTAGTATTGCCCTTTGCAAGTGAAGACCATTCAAATGCTTAAAACCCAAAGGGGATTTCTTTTGGGGTTCATCATCATGTGCAAGAAGAGTATGCAATTGCATAACTGAACTAATAGCTAACGCCTCTCCGGTTTTAACTCGTAGTTTTTCGATATCAAGATTCTCCAATTTACTAACTACTTGATGAAACTGAAAAGGGATATCAAGTTTTTCAGCTTCTTCTGTTAGAACATGTGCTATTTGTTCCAACACTTGCTTTTGTTGATGGACCCCCGTAATCCTCAAATGCGGGGGTCCTTCAGGGCGTGCGCTCAAATCCTGAAGGAGCGCACGCCACTGCAAGGGTTCGGAAGCATTAAGATCAACTATATGAACCATTTTTTCACCTTCCATAGCTTCTATGATCGCTTGATTAGCGATCACAGAAGCTACTTTCAAGAACGGAAAGTACTCAAAAAACATCTTCTTCACAAGAATATCCTCAGATACAACCCTCAACTTAGTCGAATTCAACGCCTTGTAAATCCCATTCCAAGATCTCAAAATCCTATCAGCAAGTGACTCAGCGAAATACGAGGCGATTCGCTGCATTGTATCTCCATTAGGAGATGCAAGATGGGAAATTTGATCAAGTGCTATGTTAGCATTTTCAAGATTTCCAATAGCTACATGATTAGCACAAGTAAGCAAAAGGTGAATTAGATATAAACCTCTATCCTCAGATTTCAAATCTTTAAGCCATTGATATGGTGAACCACCAAAATTAGGTGAAAGTGACATCATTGGTGATGATGAAGTCACTGATGATGAACCATCATCTTGTAACATTGTGATTCTTGAAATCAAAACCCAAAAATTTCCCAAAAAATCAAAACTTGGTGACACAAATGCCAATACACATAAACAAAAAAAGACAAATTTTGGCAAGAATGAGTAAAAAACAGAGCACAAGTTCCCAAAAAATGATAAATTTGGCAAGAACTTATAAAGAGCACAAAGAACCAAGAATTCCTTTCTGGGTAACTCAATTCATCAAAAACCCACAAAAAGCAACACAAGAACTCCCAAAATAAGTTCAAGAATCACCAGTTCAGGAAGATGAAAAAAACAGAGCACAAGTACCCAAAAAACACAAACTTGGCAAAAACTCACCAAAAAACACAAAGAACCAAGAATTCCTTTCTGGGTAACTCAATTGATCAAAAACCCATAAAAATCAAACTAAGAACTCCCAAAATAAGTTCTTAGAACAAAGTTCAACAATCACCAGAAAACAGAGCACAAGTACTCAAAAAGCACAAATTTGGCAAGAACTCACCAACAAGACAAAGAACTAGAATTCATCAAATACCCACAAAAATCATAACCAGAACTTTCCCAAACAAATAAAAAAAAGTTTTTGCTGGGTTCAAGATTTTTCTGGTTTCTCTCTGTGTAATTTTTTTTTTGGTGAAGATATAGAGAGAGACGAATTTGGTTTGAATTAAAAAGGCGTGTTGGTGAGAGATCATAGTCTTGTTTTGTTGTTGACAAAGCATGGGATTAATTTTTGTCGGTAATATTTTTGTTTTTGTTTTTGTGTTTTGCTTAATTTCAGAGGAATATGGAATTTTTTGTGAAAAACAGAGCCCTCTTTTTTTGGCTTTTTGTGTATCAGTTCTCTCCTTCTACGTGTCTCATTATTTTGTATTCTTTTTATAATTACGGTGTTCGAGTCAAATTCGTATGTATAACCACTAGTTTCAACTTTCATGGATGTCTATCATAGTCCACAATCAATAAGTATTACGTAACACTATTTGCTAATACGAATTGAACTTGAGACCGTTTAGTTGTCATTGACCATGCGATCATACCATTGAGTGCATTTCTCGTTGTTTTTATTTCGAGTGAAATGATAGAAAATACTTTAAATTATCAGATTTTCACGAGTTTCATATCTTATTTTTCCATTGTTTCATTACTTTGCTAAATTATTACTTTCTTTATATTAAAACACATTTTGATACTGAGTTGATCAAATATTAGTTTCACTTGACAACAAGCGTGTATAAGTTAATTTAAGGCGTAACACATAAATGTGCTATTATTTAACTTGGTCTCATTTCACATTTATGGCCTCCAAATTTAGGCGTATACAAGTAGACACCTAAACTTGTATAAAGTTGAACAAATATATGAGTCCTACGTGACATAATATACATGAGACACCATGTAGGACTCAAATTGTCTTGTAGGGTGTCACGTAAAATATGTGTGTCTATTTATTAAACTTCATCCAAGTTTAAGTGTTTATTTATGCACACTCAAAGCTGAAGGACATAAATATGAGTTTAAATCAAGTTAAAAGATATATTTATATATTAGGCCTTAATTTAACATCAAATTATGTTTTAATACAAATAAAGTAATAAAATAACAAATAGTATTAGTATGGAATAAAATTAGTAAAAAATATTAGTAGGTTATGGGGTGTGCTTTTACTGAACTTATCTCTTTCTCTACTTTTAGGAAATATTTCTGTTATTTTTCTCTTTTCCACATTGTAAAGAGGAGATTCAAATGAAGTAGTTGGTTATGATTATTATCACACTTACGATTATTTACATACTAAGCTATTTAATGTATATATAGTTAAAAACAAATACTAAGCTATTTAATGTCTATATAGTTAAAAATAAAATATGTGATTATCTTATTTAAAATTTAAATCGTTAAATGAAGCTTTTAATTTATAGGAATAACTCTTTTTTATACTTCTTTGCATCTCTTTCATTTTTGAAAACTTATAAATGAAATATCTTACATCAAGAAGTTCAAATTATTAGAGGGAGTAGTAAGTACAATCACCTAGTAAGTACAATAATTTCAATACGTGTGAACCTGATATCATATTGAATTAAATATTTATTTAATAATTACAATAGTTAAGAAAAGGGAAAATGGTCTGAAAAATACTCCAACTTTGGCCGAAATTATTGTTACGATACCAAACTTTATGAAGGACCTTTTACCCCCTACACTATTTAGTGCCCACGTGGACACGTTACTTTTTATAATGATTCAATATTTATGATGTCCACGTGGGCACATATATACCTTTAAAATACACTATTAAATAATGCAAGGGGTAAAAGGTCCTTTCCAAAGTTCGATATCGTTACAACAATTTTGATCAAAATTCGAATATATTTCAAACTTTTTTCCCTTAAGAAAATCATACTTTTAATTATTTAATTATATCATATTTCAACACTTAATTCATCACAACCAACCCCCTTTTGCCTCTCAAATATCATCTTAACTCTTGTAATTTTTTTTAAAAAGAATTCCAAACACTAGAGAATAAAAAGAACAGATAGACTACTAGATAAAAACCATATACTGGTCTTTGCTTATGACAATATGTTTCAAATAAGAACAACCCCCCCCCCTCCAACCCCAACCCCCCACCCCCAACACAAAATCCAAGCTCTTTTTTTTGTTGTCTCTGAGGTAGTAAGTATAGACTATGGAACAACTTCTTGGTTGTATGTTTGTCACTATCTAAAGTGGACAAGGAATCAAGGTTGGCTAAAAGACTACTATATTCTTGAAAATACACTAAAATCCAAACATGTCCTAACAAAAGACAAGAAAAATGACATCAATTCATTTGTTTTTATTGTGGGGGCATCTCTGGGAATTTTGCAAGAAGAAAAGACAATTCAACTAGGTCTTTATCTTCTCTTTCATCATAATAAATACTATTATTTCCTCCATCTTAAATTATTTATCGTAATTCTCTTTCATTCTCTCCTTTTGAAACCATTAATTAAAATAGCAGTTTAATTATTTTTACTGATATTTGAACAATTATAACATTGCCCTGTAATTATAGTCAGAGTGAAGATTTTTTGTGTGTAAAAAACTACAAACGAAGATCTCTTGTTAAAAAGACCATAAAACTAACAAATAAATAAATTTTAGGTGCCTTAAAAAATCTTATCTTTCATCATGAACTTTTAAAATGACAAATAATTTGAAATAACTATTTTTAAAAAACACCACATATAATTATTTGAGAGGGAGGAATAAGTAATACTCCCTCCACACCAATTTATACGACATACTTTGAATTTCAAGAGTCAAACAACAAAATCTTTGATGTGATTTATTAGCATGCCTTTAAATCTTTGTGATTTATAGTTTTCAAATATGCATATTATTTTTCAAAAAAAATTAAGATTATATGGCCCACTTCATAATCAAAATAAAAAGTTTTAACTCTCGAAATATAAACAGTAGTATCATATAAATTAAGACCGTAGAAAAAATGAACAAGCTAACACAAAGAGAAGATGGCTTTAAGGAAACAGACAAAAGAAGACAGCACATTGATGTTTTGTCCTTTACTTGTTAGACTCTTAGCCCAAAGGAATGGAAATTTTGGCCACTTGTTGATAAACCCAATGGTGATTTTTGGAAGTTAGCCAACCACTTTGTTGTTTCTGACTAAAAGATCCAAGATAAGTATTTAATGCATCATAAGAAACTTTGGACTATATAAACTTTGAAAATCTTTTTTTTTTCTTTTACCTTTTTGTTTTCAAAATTTGATGGTTAGGATGAGTAAATGATACCTTTGTTAGGTGTAATGTGTACTGATTATCAATAAAGGTTGTGGTAGAGTGGTAAATATTTTCTTTTTTTTACTTGTCTCATTATTTTGTTTTTTAATAATTATAGTGTTTGAGTCAATTCGCATGTACCTCGATTAATTCTACGAAATATGTGTCGGCTCCTGCTAGCAATATGTAGGCAGACAACTCTGTCCATCAAGGCTCGACTGATTCCATAAAAATATCTATCATCTCCTCCTACCAGCAACAAGTATTTGGTAATTTTGTCTATCAAGAATAGAAAAAATGGGGAAAAATCACATAGTGTTTTACTCTATTGGAAATTGGATCTAAGATTTCTTGGTGTTCAACCCACATTATTAACCACGAGATCATACCCTTAAAGTGCATGTTTCGTTATTTTTATTTTGAGTAAAATGATCGAATATATTTTAAATTATCAAATTTTCACGAGTTTCATATCTTATTTATTCATTGTTTCTGACAGAAGGATCCAAGATTAGTTGTATTCAATGCATCATAAGAAACTTTGGACTATATATACTTTGAAAATATTGTCTGTTTTTTCTTTTTCATTTTCTTTTTTGTTTTCAAAATTTGTGTATTGTGTATTGACTATTAATAAATAAAATTGTGGTGAAGCGGTAAATATTTTTTTTATTTTTTAATCAGAGATTTTGGGATTGAGTCTCCTTGAATACAGAGTCGCTTTTGTTAGGACATATTTTACCGATGTGAATTTAGATTTAGTCAAATTTTAATATGGGTATCAAACACCGAACTAAAAACCAAATATATATATATATAGAGTAAGCATTTGGATATATAATTTGGGGTTTAGATTTGAATTTTTTTTTTATTTAAAAAGTTAGCTTTGGTTTATATTACTTTATAAAATGTGAACAAAATTTGAATTTCAATTCAAATCATGTTTTGAAATTCCAAACTCTCAAAAAAAAAAAATAGATTTCAAATTCTAAGTTATAATTTCAATTCTTTTTTAAATATAAAATGTGACTCATAAGTTTAAATTTTGCAAATAAAGACTTATCATTTTAAATTTTATAAAAAAGGAATAAATTTGTTCACCGTGAACAAATTGTCTGTTGCATTTGAGATGATTATATTAAAGAATAATTAGTTACTACTATTGCTGATTTATAAAAGCAGTGAATTTTTGTAAAATTATGTGTATATAATTTTTTTGAATATCATGGAATCATAAACATTTATTTATAAAATAAAATGGAGATATGTATGTAATTTATTAACACGGTGCCTTAAAATATTTTGTTACCTTGTTAATGAACTTTGATTTACTCATTTGATAAGATTGTATAAGAGTTAGGAAAATTGTGAGGTTTTCATGTTTATGAGAAAAAAAATGCAACTAAAAAATATTCAAATTACATATCCAAATAATTTCAACTTTAAATCGATTGATATATATTTTTAATACTTCTTTTGCTTAAATTTAAATATCACTTTTTTCTTATTTGATTTTAATCAAAAGATTACCATGAATATAAATATACAGTGTCAAATATTTTTAAATTATATTGGTTATTGGTAAAGGATAAGTCTTATAATAAATAGAAGTATAAATTATAGGAATCACATATTATAAGTACTAAATAACATTCTATCCCTTTTAGTTTTTTATTTACCAAAAATCCCTTAAAAATGATGTTTGCGGCATACATAGCGTTGTGCACGGGATACATTAGGTTTGATACATTCCACATAGTGCGATACATAGCATTGTGCACGGGATACATTAGGTTTGATACATTCCACATAGCAGGATACATAACGTTGTGCACGGGATACATAGCGTTTGATACATTCCACATAGCGGGATACATAGCGTTGTGCACGAGATACATGCGGGATACATAGCGTTGTGCACGGGATACATAGCGTTTGATACATTCCACATAGCGGGATACATAGCGTTGTGCACGAGATACATGCGGGATACATAGGTAAAATAAGGGATTTTTGAAATTTTTGAAATAAGTAGGGATAAATGAATATTAAGGTAAGTAAAGGAGTGTAGTTAAGTAATTTGTCCTAAATAGAACTCTTATCTCAAAGTAGTCCAAATGTAAATGTAATTAAGTTGAACAATATAAAAAGTATACTATATTGTGTTTTTCGAAAGTTAATTTGATTAATTTTTAAAAGTTAAATTAGATTATATTAATTTGATATTTTAAATTAAAAATTTAGATATTTAAAAATTATACGAAAAGTACTATAAATTGTAATTTTTTGCATATCAATGTGATAAAAAATATATCATAAAATGTTAATCAAAGTTCTTATCATTTGACTCTAAAAAAGAAATTATGACAATTAAAAAGAAACGGAACGAGTATTTAGATTCTTTTGTTTGAATTTTGAAAATTTTTCAAAGTGTCTATCGCGACCATATAAGTCAAAAAAAAAAATAGCTGCCAACTCGACAGTTTCAAATAGTAACGTATAAAAATAAAAATCATAAAATTAGATTTGTATTTGGAATATTTTTTGAAAAGACTATTTAGAATTTGAATGTACTTTTTTTTTGTTTATTTCCCCACTCCTCAGCCAGTTTCAACTCATTTTCTTAAAACTAGTAAAGTCATTCACTTGACTAGTTTATCCGAAATATATAATTAAATCTGTTTTAAAAGAGGTATATCTCAAAAGGAAAAAAAAACTCAAATATGTCATCGAAGTTTGAAAAAAAGCTTATCTATGTCATTTGTTAAAAGTTTGGTTTATCTATGCCATTATTTGTAAACAAAAAAATATTTTTGATTTTGTAAAACTATTTTTTACACGTGGTCAATTATGATTCGGTCACGCCGTTAATTAAATCATTTTTTAAAAGGGAAAAAGCTCAAATATGTCATCGAACTTTGAGAAAATGTTCATTTATGTCATCCGTTAAAAAATTGGCTCATCTATGTAGTTCAGTTGATAAATAATGACATGAATAAATCTTTTCACAAACGAAAATGACATAAATGAGCCAAATTTTTAACATATGGCATAAATAAGGCTTTCTCAAAGTTAGATGTCATATTTGAGCCTTTTCCTATCTCAAAATAGATATAGTCACATAGTGTGAATGATTAGGCCTTATATACGACCTATACATACTATTATAAATATTTTTTTCACTTTATTTGAAAAATATGAAGTTGGAGTTGTATTTAGTGATAGTTTTTACAAATAATAAAATAGTTATTTGAGTACTTTAAAAAAAAATGAAATATAACTTAAATGAGGCTATTTTTATAGGGAAAAAGGGACATAAATTGAAAAAAGAAAATTTAGTAAAAGTGGAAAAAGTGCAAACAAAGTATTATGTAGGCAACATTAAAATAAATAGTCCATGTATATTGTATGGTATTATTTAGTACTACGTTTGGTAGGAATTTGGGCCTATTTATAACCTCCTACATGGTATTATAGGATGTATTACTAATACCTTCCATTTGGAGGGATTAGTAATACATAGGATATAATACCATGGAATAAGTCATGTAAAGACAAAATATCCCTCAAATCATTTTAATTATTTTCTTGATTTTATGATTTATATTTGTACTAGTAAATTTATTTAAATAAATTAGCTTACAAATTATTTAGAGAAAAGTTGTTTGTTACTAAATAAATCCAATACAAATTAATACAATATTTGAAATGTGAGTTGTTTGACATTAACTAATTAAACGGGCAAATATATCACCACATGACATTTGTGATCTTAATTGAATGTATAATTTATATATATATATATATATATATATATATATATATATTTATGTGGTTTTCTTAATTATTTGTATTTTGAAAAATTTATAATACATATTAAAACTACAACTTGCAATTTTTATGTGTAAATGTAGATGATTTATTCAATTTTACTATTGTTTGCCGTCTTTTCAATTTTAAAAGTTGATAGCTTATTTACTTTTTAATTGAAAATTGACATTTCGTAAGTAATCAATACTAAGATGAAAATTATTTATCCTCAAATAATTTAAGTGAAAAAGAGGCAAACATGACAACAAAATTGTTCTTCTCATAGCTAGTTGGAAGGCCATGAAAAATAATATTGTCTGGCAATTATTTACCTTAACTCAATTACATAATAATTCAAGGGTATAATTGGAAAAACATTTTTTTATAAAGTTTTAATACAAACATAAGATGAGGTTAGAAACAATGAAGCAAACACTTGATAAAAATAAACCCTGCATTACTAATCCCTGGACTATTAATTCCTGCACTATTAATCTTTGTACCAAACGACCCCTTAGTGTTTTATCTAAAATTTTCATTGCAAAACCCAATTTTCAAATAAAAAATCAGCAAAAAGTAAATAATTCTTATGATCAAACGGTCCAAAATTGCAATAAAGATAGTTCACTAGCTTATAATTTATTTGGTCAGTTTTTTTAAATCAACTTATTTATAGAGTTTTTATTTTCTAAAAAAGTATCTTTGATGAGAAACAATTTATGTTTAATTGATAAATTTGAAAAATATTTTAACAACAATTAGTATATGATCAAGATTTTCAAAATCATTTCTAATTGTATTTTTCTCAAAAGTATTTTTTTCCTTTTCAACTTCCGCGCAGTGGCGGAGCCAGAAATTTTACGAAGGGTGTTCAGAAATTGCACAAGTACATTTTTTTTCTTTTTATAATGTGAAAAAAGGTTTAAAAGTTACTGCTAGTGAGATTCAACACATGAGCACTTTAAGCCTCAACCCTTTCAAGGCGCCTGAAATCATTGGGCTACAATACCCTATTATGTTAAGGATGTCCAAAATATGTTATTTAATCAATTCATTATCATTTTACTTGTATATACGGTGTTATTTTCCAACTAAGGGTGTCCAATTGGACAACCTCAATACCATGTAGCTACTCCCCTGCTTCCGCGACTCTCCAGAAGCACTATTCCAACGAAGGGTGTCCAATTGGACAACCTCAATACCATGTAGCTACGCCCCTGCTTCCGCAACTCTCCAGAAACACTTAATTTCTCTTAATAGGCTTCAAATCTAGAGATTTGATTCATTCAAGACTAGTTTACAACTGTTTGAGAACGAATAATCAAGGAAGGAGAGACCAAGGCTATATAAGCCCCACATCAGTTCCTCATTAAACCGATGTGGGATTCAAGTCTCATTCCTTGCGATAATATCATAACATAAAAGTTACTAGCATTAGCTGCAATATTCATCTTTTAACATATTTCGAAGTAAGATTTGTAACGTTGAGCTAGACCAAACATACCGAGTGTACCTCCTGTGTGAAGCATTACCACTTCTGCACATTCCTCCTGACCAAGTTGAGTTGCCAGTTCCCAAGCAGCCAAAGTGTAAACCGGATCGAGAAGAATACCAGTCTCTTGAGCAATCTTTCGACATATTTCGACTTCCCCCTTCAGTATATTGCCAAATCTGTAAGGCAACAAGGAGAAGAAAGAAACTCCCTTAGATATTCAGTTCCATTTTCTGCAATTCTAGAATGATAACATGCAGATATAGTAGGAATTGAGATAATATTTAGTTGAAGTTGAAAAAAGACATAATATATAATCAGACACTTGGATTTGTTACACTTGAGCTGAGGGTATCCCTCTATCCCCATGAGGTAGTGGTAACGTCTGCGTACACTCTACCCTCCCCCCAGACCCGACTTATGGGATTCCACTAGGTATATATGTTGTTGTATATAAACAGACACTTAAACTTGACCTCAGTTGGCAAGTAAACAATCTTTTGAGTATGCTCATCTAGACACCTCAACTCATCTCTCCATAGTGTCGGTTGAACATTCCAACTTGCAAAATGATCATCTATACACCCCCAAAATTTATATGTCACGTCATAGTTGGGTATCCATGAGACACAGTAGGGACAAATTGGAGTGTTTAGTTGCCAGTTGAGGTGTCTAGATTTGCACTCTCAAAGTTGGAGTGTTTACTTGCCAGTTGAGGCCAAGTTTGAGCGTCGGTGTATATATTATGCCTTGGAAAAAAAAAGAGTACTTGAAGTTGAAGTCGAGAAAGAGTATTTGGACGAAAATCTGAGTGAAAAATCATTACATAACTTAAAATACTGTCAAACAAGTTTTTCAAATATTTCAAATGCTGATTTTCATTATTTATAAATACTGATGAACAAGTCAATATTTGCAAATATTGAAATATTATTGATTGTCAACGGGTAGTCGCTAGTCGACATGGAGAGGTAAGTTTGAGAAGAAGATATCCAGTTGCACAATGCATGTTTGTCCCAGACACCAAATACCTGGGAACTTCTCACGGTGAGAAACATCAGTTATTACTCTCTCAAAGACGAGATACGACAGGGAAAAAACAAAAAGCAAGAGCTATACTTATATCAGAGAATAAGACTAATAGAAGTATTACTTACTTTCTCGGAGAGCTGCGTTCGACCCAGTGCACAAGTCCAGGTTCCAATCCGGTTAGCATTTGCTTGCCAAGATGAAGAGTAAAGCATCTACGGAATTCAGAAATTAAACTTTCCTCCTTTTTCTGGTATCCACCAATAGTGTCAGCTAGCATAACAGCAGTGACCTCCCATGGGAGCCTAATAATTAGTTTGTCGGTTAGATAGACATTGGCTATTATAAAGATGGAGATAATGTGATGCATCGAGGAGGAATAGAAGAATCTCACCCTAAGCACACTGCTCCGATTCCAAAACCAACAGCAGTTGTTCCTGTTCCAGCATCTATAATAATTTTTAACTGCTGATCTTTCCCAAATAGATGGTCCTGAGACAAGTACTCAACAAGGCGCACAACACCTGCAGGAAGCATTAGTTTGACATATATAACTGAAGTTATAAAGGAAACACACAAGTAGCTGAATCTTCACATGCAATCAGCACGGAAAGTACTAAGTTAGATAATTACGTAATGGATAAGGTAGTCCTTGTTCCTTGGGAACAGACTGATGAAAAATATTGGACAAAATCCGACATTTAGCAATAATTTGAGGCTTATCATTAAGAGAGTGACCCTTTGATGACATGAAAAAAAAACAGATTACTGAAGCATTCTCTGAAAGATTTCATTAGCGATTACTTCTTTTCCACAAGGCACATGTATAGCACGTTATTTAACGTATATGTTGTCACATATGTTGACCAACATGTAACAAAATCTCTTATTAACTGTCACCACAACAAACAAAGCAATTACCTAGCAATGCAGCAGCATCTCCAGCCCCTTCATTTATAATAGCTACCTTCTTACTCCTTTTTGTAAGAGAATCCACGTGTGAGGAGTGTTCACCGCATCCATGAGAGAATAAAGAAGCCTCTAAATCAGCAAGTGAGAAAACTAAGCCATCATTTCCTGCGATGGTATGTGCATGCTTTAAGAGCATCTCCTCCCTCCTAGCATATAGAGATCTCGGAACATAACTAACATTTCCATATAATGTTGAAATTAGATTGTAACCCGTCAGAGTTGCTGGCTGTTCTCCTCGGAGAAGTAAATGTGACTTCAATCCCCTTTCAGCACATGACACAGCTGCATTACAAGTAAACAAGAAGGTTAAAATGCAGTATCTATCTCTATCTGGCAACGGCACAAGTAAGATTTGAAAAAGAAGAATGAAATTAATAAATTTGGCAGTTAACCTGTGGCATGACGTACCAACAGCTGCAGCATGCGCACTTTGGCACCCTCCACATGTGACCTAGAATTTTAAAAGGATCACAATTAAATGAGAATTTATTTTCCACATTCCTCGATCTCGAAGAGACTAAATATAGAGGATGCTATTAGGTCATGGAGTGTCAGAAGACAAAATCTTTCTGATTAACTAGTCTTTCGTTCTGCATACATGTTTTTGGCTTTAAAAGGGCAAAGCAAGCAAGAGCATGCAGAACATAAACAAGAGAAAATGTAAGCAGGCGTAAAGGAAAGACATTATAAGACGTCACTTACTTTAGTTACTTGTTCTACATTGCACAAACTCTCTATAAAATATCACCAACTTAAATGGATGATAAAATTCCCACTTTGAATAACACTAGCTACTTAAATTTTAGAGCAACTATCAGCAGCTAAAGATTTGATGTAGACAAAGTTATCTATCCATCTGAGTAACAATCCGGTGATAAAAACTCCAGGAAATTATATAAACATTAATCTAAAAATTTGAGCAGATCGAGTTTGATCGTTGCTTTGTCAAGTCTTTTGGTTCCCCTTGCTCAACTTTTAAAAGTTACAATGATGAACAGGCAAGTTAAATTGGTATTTTTAAATTTAATGAACTAACTTAACTTTTGGTACCCCTTTAACTTTAGACTACACATACCCTTGAATTCAGTATGCTTTTAACATGCAGGGAGAAATACAAAATACACGAACCACCAAGTTTTTTTAATGAACTTCAATACCATGATTATGAGTTGCTAAATGTCAATATTACGCAATGGATATACAAGAAGATAAAAACTATTCTAAAAGACAGAGGCATCAAATGGTCTTACGACATCTGTGACAGAACTATCTTCCAAGAGAGGGAGTAGTGCATCCAGTTTCCTCGCCTTATTACCATTCACCAAAGGATGCAACAAATCATCTCTTACAACATAAAATGAAGGTTGCTGTTGGTTGTTTCTCGTCATGTGATCACCCATAGACGATTGTGGATTATTCAGAAAGGAAAGATTCCCAAGATATTCACCTCCCTGTTGAAAATCATCTTTTGATATCATTATTTGGTTAATTTTGGTATCTGGGATTCTCAGTGCCCATTTCCTCTTAAGAAATCTGGACACATGCTCCTCCTTAGGCAAATTGGATTTCACCGTTTCCTGAAACACAATCGAGGAATTAATATTATTCAAGAATTACTCAATCTTGAACTTTCATTCCTCATTGAAGATTTGAAATACATCAATTCTCCAGATGTTAAAGTAAAATGTAAACCAATTTCACCAAAATTATCAGAATATCAAGAAATATTATAGTCAAAGCATTCAATAAAGCTATAGTTCTGCATGATAGACACTTCTACTTTTTTTTTTATTTTTTAATAACCAACCAACAACTCCGTTATTTTGAACTTTGAAACTTGGTGGATCATGTGCCCCCTTATCCCCTTCTCCACTTAAATACCAGACTTGGTTCACAACAACATTTGGACGCGTGGAATGCGCCTACTATACATTGCATGATGTACTATCTTTCGGTGAACCAAAGTTGTGGGGCCAGATAGACTTTAACCTACAAATTGATTGCTTTTCCAAAAGCATAATTTGTAATGCGCCTACTTGCTTTGAAACTACCTAGTATGTTGTGTGCGAGCGCATAATAGGACATGTATGCTATTTTGAGCTATTCTTACATGTTATACCTTCTTACAGTTGTAGCTTAATGAGTGGTAAAAGCTTAATCTAAACCTATATAAATTAAGCATGACATAGTAGTATTTCATTGATTGAAGCATGCTAAAGATATATAGCAGTGTAGTACGTGCTATTAATTTGTTCAGTGAAAAGTCCATCAAGTATGATAATTGTCTGTACTAAACGTTATAATTGTTTTAATTGAGATTATCTGAATCTTATATCACATTGTTAGTGTAGCCATCTTATCGGTGAGGGCCAACGGATTTGGTCTAGTCATGATATTGATGAGAGCATAGGAAAGCGGTCTAGCAGTTCTATCTAAGAAATATCTATGGCTTTGGCCTAGTAGTTTTATCTGTGTAGGGCCTATGGGTTGGTCTAGTGAGTGCACAAATGAGGACCAAGTGTGCTTATGTGATTTGTTGCCGCGGTTGATAATCATTGAATTGTTTCACCTGCTATGGTTATTTATAGTATTTACACATACTCTGCTTTTGCTTTCATGCATTTATTTTAAATACTTGCTTCAAGGGGTGAGATGGAGGAGGGGGTCAATGATCTTAATGGGTTTTGTGCTCCACCAAATTCACTTACTAAGCCGAGCAAATTCCTCTACTAGTGGCACCGCGGGACTTATCTGGTCTTAGTTCAAGGCGGCATACCTAGTTCTGCTGATATGAGCCAACCACAAATTGTTCATGGTGGGAGCTATGACGCTTTCTGTCTTCATTTCGGTTTCACGTTGTTTCCATTGATCTTGTATTCAAATTCTATAGTAGCTCCTTGACTATACTATCGGGGTTTCAGGTTTATCTTTCACACTTGTACTATTTCTTTTCAAATTCCATTGCTTATTGGATTTCTAGGCTTTACTTATGTTTGCAAATGCTTTACTTTAAAGTTAAACATTATTCTCGAATTGGTTTTGAAACAATGAAGTGGTTCACCTAAGGATAAGTAGTCACTCATTAGGTGCCAGTTGCGACAAGCGGAAATAGGTCTAGACAAATTAGTAGGGATTTCACTATATGAACCATTCATATTCATTCTGCACTACTTAGGTTCATTTATCATAAGATTCACCATAATTAGACTGGTTTTAAGCAGACCATTAACCTACTGAACTTCCTCCTTTATCTGATGTTTGGAACTGGTAATGCTTTGCCAAACTCACATAGATGGTTTATTCAAGATTCGTTAACTCTAATTTCTCACAACTCATAGTAACACATCAATTATTTGAACGTTAAAGCAAAATTTAAACCACTTAACCAAGTGTCCACAAAAATAATTGGTGAATTATTCGAAATTAAATCTGTTATACTGAGAAAAGAACTTGACAATTTAGAAAACATTAAAAAGAGTCAAAGTTCTCAAAAATGCTCTCAATGGATAATAGAAAATAGCTAAATAACTTATGCCACACATCCAAATTATGTCAGGATTGTTAAGAGTGGGACAATCCTCAACCTACGAACTAGATTTTGGGATTGAGTTAGGCCCAAGATCCATTCTTTAACATAGTATCATAGTCAAATCCATCCCAATTCTTTGTTCACCGATGTTGACCCTGTATTTTATGTCCACACTCCAGTTAATGAGCTCTGGGTGTGCAGAGGAGTGTTAAGAGTCCCACATCCGATATGGGACAGGTAATTGATCCCGTTATATGGACTTGAATAATCCTCACCCTATATACTAGATTTTGGAGTTGAGTTAGGCCCAAAATCCATTCTTTAACATGATATTGGAGTCAAACTCATCCTAGTTCTTTGTTCATCGATGTTGGGCCTCCATATTATATTTTTTTTTGAACTTGGTAACTTAGTTGGGCCCCCATATTATATTGTCCACACTCCAGTTAATGGGCTCTAGGTGTGCAGGAGAGTGTTAAGATCCCCACATCCGATATAGCATAGGTAATTGGTCTCGTTATATGGGTTTGGATAATCCTCCCCCTATAAACTAGTTTTTGGAGTTAAGTTAGATTCACGATCCATTTTTTAACATGGTATAGGAGTCAGACCCATCTCAATTCTTTGTTCTCCAATGTTGGACCCCCCATATTATATTGTCCACGCTTCAATTACTCATGTTTGGATGAGCGCGGAGAGGGGGAGGGAAATATGGTTAATTGGTCTTCTTACATGAATTTGGACAATCCTCACCATGTAAGCTAGCTTTTGGGCTTGAGTTATGCCCCGAACTACAAACACCATTGAAATCTATCTATTAATCAAAGTTTTTACAGTTCTTAACACAATTATACTCTAATTTCAACATACACAAGTAAAAGTTTGAATCTTTACATCAAGAATGGGGTAAAGAGGAAAAGATAAAAAAGGGCAAACCTTGAGACCATTAGGAGATGAACCACAATGAGGGTTGAATGCAGAAGATAAAATCATCCCATTTCTTGGCTGCTGCAATTGAAACTTTGTGCATTTCAACATTTTTCTGTTCAATTTTCAAGAATCATCTCTCTCTCTGCTGCAATTTCTGTATCAACATGTGAAGTGATATTGCCAGAGATGTTACTTCAGCCGCCAAGAGGTATAATTGGGTTTGTTGATGATTTACTAGGAAAAAAAAATTAGTCATAGAAATTAAATATTATTTTATTTTATTTATTTTGAATTTCTTTTTACGAAAATATTTGAAGTTGAAATTGCATTCGGTTATAATTTGGTTGTTTGATTTTGGGAAAATTATGCAAAATAACAAATTTTTAGCCTATATTATATACTATAGATACAGTATAAGAAATTGCAATTTGCGGTTATAGTTCTTCCAATTTTTGCTATTTAGTTTCCTAAGTGTATACATTCAGAATTTGTATAATTTGGTTTGTGATTATATAAATTTAGAATTTATAAAATTTGGTTCATGATTGTATAAATTCAATTGTATATGCTTACCGTAGTTATTTATATACGATTTATGAAAAAATATAATAAATTACCATGTTTGTATATTGGTAGAATATACAAACGAAATTCTAAAAAATTCCTATATGTATAAATACAAAATTTGTATATATTTACCATGTTTGTATATTCACAAATGAAATATACAAACATGCAAGTGAAACATATAAACGGGCAAGCGAAATATACAAACCGCAGCCTCCATTTGTATATACTTACTCTGTTTGTATATTTGTAAGCAAAATATACAAATGGACAAACGAAATATATAAACTGCAGCCTCCAATCTCCATAGCAAACGTAACTAGAATTATGAAGCACAATTATCGAAATTATAGTTATAGAGTCTTATTATGTCTATTACTTTTGTTATTTCTAAAATTTTCTCTATTTTTAAATATACTTTTAATTTTGTTATGATTAAATGTGACCGAATTGCAATAAATTTTGATTTTAATAAATAAAAGTTTTTTTAGAAAATAAATAATTCTTATGGTCAAATTGCTCATTAAAGTAGTCCTTATGCCCCTAAACTATTCGAAAAGGTCTAGATATACCCTCCGTTTAAAGTTTAGCTTACTTGTGCCCTCGCCGTCCAACTTTTCGTCTAGATATGCTCTTATGGGCGTTAGTTGGTCTGCTGGACATATCCAACTCATTTTTCATTTCTTTAAATGTCACATGGAATTGTCATGTCATTTTGACTTTACCACATGACATTTATATGAAAATGGAAAGGGATCAATTATGCCCCTAAAAAATTCGAACCCATAAACGCCTAATCTGACCCATAAATCAACCCCACTTTTAAATAAACTACCCGACCCGTTTTCAACAATTTTGTTTAATTTTTTATTTTTTTCGATAAATCCCGAAAATGAGTAATTGATTAATAAAAAATAGGAAAAATATAAAATTAATGCCAAAAATTCACAAAAAAATATTGTAACCTTAAATTCAACAATTTCAACAATTTTTTTTATTTTTTTTCTTCGGTAAATCCTGAAAATGAGTAATTGATTAACAAAAAATATATAAAATTAATGCCAAAAAATCACAAATAGATATAGTAACCTTAAATTCAAAAATTTCAACAATTTTTTTTAATTTTTTTTTTGGCAAATCCCAAAAATGAGTAATTTATTAATAAAAAATAGGAAAAATATGAAAAAAATTATAAAATTTACGCCAAAAATTCACAAATGAATAGAGAAACATTAAATTCAACAATTTTATTTTTTTCGGTAAATCTCGAAAATGAGTAATTGATTAATAAAAAATAGGAAAAATATGAAAAAATATATAAAATTAAAAAATTTAATTCTATATTTTTCCTATTTTTTATTAAACAATTACTCATTTTTGGGATTTACCGAAAAAAATAAAAATTAGTTGAATTTAAGGTTACTCTATTTATTTGTGAATTTTTGGCGTAAATTTTATATATATTTTCATATTTTTCCTATTTTTCATTAATAAATTACTCATTTTCGGGATTTGCCGAAAAAAATAAAAATTAAAAAAAAACTGTTTAAATTTTGAATTTAAGGTTACTATATTTATTTGTGATTTTTTGGCGTTAATTTTATATTTTTTCATATTTTTTATTAATCAATTACTCATTTTCGAGATTTACCAAAAAAAATTGTTGAAATTGTTGAATTTAAGGTTACAATATTTATTTGTGAATTGTTGGCGTTAATTTTATATTTTTTTCATATTTTTTATTAATCAATTACTCATTTTCGGGATTTACCGAAAAAAAGTAAAAATTTAAATAAAATTGCTGAAAACGGGTCGGGTAGTTTATTTAAAAGGGGGGTTGATTTATGGGTCGGATTAGGTGGTTTATGAGTTCCGAATTTTTTAGGGGCATAATTAATCCCTTTCCATTTTCATATAAATGTCTTGTGGTAAAATCAAAATGACATGACAATTCCATGTGACATTTAAAGAAATGGAAAATGAATTGGATATGTCTAGCAAGCCAACTAACGCCCATAAGAGCATATCTAGATGAAAAGTTGGACGGCGAGGGGACGAGTGAGCCAAGCTTTAAACGAAGGGTATATCTAGACCGTTTCAAATAATTTAGGGGCATATTTGGCCCTTTACCCTTTTAAAATTTAGAGTTAAAGTCAACTTTGTATTTTTTTTCTTACGTGAAGCATTAGGGCTGGTTTGGTAGGATGCAGAACCAAAAAGAAACATATAGTATATAATTTTGTGTACTATTAACAATTTATTTGGTATGTAACCAGAAACAAATAAAATAATTTATTTGGTAAACTCTTTCAAGATGTAGATAATATTGTATTCTTTTCGCTTGATCTTAATTGACATTTTCAATTTTGGATGTATATATAAGTAGGCGCTTGGACATGTGATATAGACTTATGATATGAAATTAAATTGATATAGAGTTGACATTTTATTTGGATATGCAATTTGAATTTCTTAAAATATTTTTTCGTAAATATTAAAATTCTTAAATAAGATATCAGATATTTTAAGACGTTGTATTGTTCGATTATATATTTTCATTCCTTTTATTAATAAATTGGAGTGATTACAACCTTTCAAACACATAGTATAATTTTATAAAATTCCACTAGTCAACAATATATAAATAATTATGTTTCTGTAATATAATACTTTCACATGATACACATTGTACGAAACGAACAATTTTTCCACATTGAAAATGAGTTTTTTTTCTGCAATTTTTTACATGATGACCTAAATACTTAAATTACACAACTTATTTTACCATATTCGCTAAAATTCCCTACCATTTGAAAAAATTACAAAAATTCCTACTCTCTCATATTCTCGGATACATCAATTTACGCGATATATTGGCAGGATACACCACTTTACACGATGTATCGGGACGCACACGATGCATGACGTTGGGTGATGTATCCGAAATCAAGACGCGATATATCGGGACGATGATGGATGTATCCAAAACCGTGACATGATGTATCGGGACTTTTTGAGATGTATGTAGATTCCACCAAATTTAAGAAATTTTTGTAATTTGAAAAAAGATAGGAATAAAATATAATTAACTTTTAACCCTATGAAATTCGTGTAAAATTCCCAAATTTTAAATGATGGTCTATGAAATAGTATATACTTATCAACTACTATAAGCGCAAAAACGACGAAGTTTCGCTTCTCAAATTCTATTTTTCTAAAATTTTCATTTTTAAAAATTATTATGAAACCCCTAATATATAAAACTTCAAAAAACATGTGTCTCTTACTGGCTCTGGATTCCACCGCCCTAACCCCACCGTCTTCGCCACCGCAGCTGTTCGCCGCCGGTAGCTTTTCACGGCAGTAAAGGTAAATTGTTCCTTCTCTATTTTCTTCTTCTTCTTGTTGTTGTTGTTTTTAGAAAGCATAAACATCAGACACTGAATCCAACATGAATTTTGTGAAAAAATAAATTCTGCAAATAGTTTAGCAATCCTTGAATAGTTCGAACTTTGAAATTCTGTTAATGATAGCTGTATTTGGAGTAAATATGAGTGAACTGAGAAGTTATTCTACTCTGTTTCTGAAAACATGGAGTTTTAACCTTCTATCATTTCAATAATTAAAAAGGGTACAATGGAATTTTTTTAAAATTTTCAACCAAAAAAGATATAAATTTCATTTGACTATGGAAGTTAATGGAAATGTTATATACTCAATAACAAAAATGCAGACCTTAACCCTATCTTGTGGAGGTAGAGTCTTTTTTTCGAAAGACCTCAGGTTTAAGTAAAACATATCAAAAGTAGATTTATAAGGAGAAAACACAAGTAATGAAGACATCAGAAATAATAGGGGAACATTCTAAAGCGTAGAGAGGAAATGATCAGTAATCACCATAAAATAAAATGATAACTAAAGCACGATTAACAATATGTAGTAGCAGAAATTGAGGGACCAAAAACTACGAGAAAATATATTATATCCTCATTTAAGCTTATACTGGAGTAATGGAAAGAAATTAATTGTTATTTTGTTGGTCGGCATATGTGTTTGCAGTTAAATTTTCTTATAGTTGCTCAATCAGTTTCTAACTACTTGTGCATTGTATTTTATTATTTCTAATGAGGCTACCTGTAGAAAATGTTCCAAAAATTAGTTTCCAAGGCCAAACAATGGGTAAATTGACAGGTTTGTTTTTCTCCCTATACACTGATTTAACAGAGAAAATCCCTCTGTTCCGCAGCTTCTAGACTGGTTTGTCTGGTATAGTAGAAGTTCCCGTGAATAAAGTTCAAATCCTGATAAGGTTTAAATCATGGAATAAAGTTCTAAGATTGCTTTGCGAATCCAGCTAACTTACCATAAGGAAGTTTTTGCCCCATCACCCACCTTTATGCTCAGATTATCACTGCATTTATTCCACTCCCTTCTAATAGTTTTCCATATACTGCATCCATATGTAGTCTTCACTTCTTTTGTTGTCCAGTGGTTCATCAAACCATATTTCTGTACCGTGTATGTCTTCCAGAGGTACCTGTCCTCATTACAGAATCTCCAGATCCATTTTGGGAGAAGACTCTAGTTATGGTATCTGATGTCTCAGGTTCAAATTCCAGCCGAGACAAAAACACTAGGCGATTTCTTCCCATATGTTCAAGTCTCGGTAGACAAAATTACATGGTTCCTGTTGTTGCTGGTGGGAGGTGGAATTAGTCGAGGTGCGTGCCTAAGCTGGTCGAATACCACGGTTATTAAAAGAACACGCCAAATAGTCATCTGCATAAGGCAAATGTGTGATCTCCATGCATTCACCTCTGTTAGTTTGAGATCCAAACCCCTTAATTCATCCATTAAAGTTGGCTTTTCTGATCATGTAATTTAACCCCTTCATGGCTAGTAAAAAAAAAAGAACACAAAGGATCTCTTTGTCTCAAACCCCTATTGGATTGAAAGGAACCTTCAGGACTTCCATTTATTAGGACAAAAAACATCACACTGGATATGCAACCCATGTTTCTAAGTGTTTATAAGGAAAGCCCAATTGACATGGTCATAGACCTTTTCAATATCCAGGCCTTTTCTATTTCACTCTAGAGTCCACCAACTTATTAGCAAGCAAAGCTGCATCCATAGTCTGTCTACCCTGCAAAAAGGTCACTTGATGCACATCCAGTAGTTTCTCCATGACAGTCTTCTGTCTTTCTGTGAGTAGCTTGGAAATGACCTCGTAAATTCCCCCTATTGAACTTATAGGTCTGAAATCTTTTAATTTTTGAGTTCCAAACTTCTTAGGTATTAGAGCTATTGAAGTAGCATTGAGAGACTTCTCAAAAATCTCATTCTAGTGGAAATTGTTAATTATTTGCAGAATGTGTACTATCCCTCATTATGAGGATACCTCCTTTGCTCCCTTCAGCCTCAAGAAGTCCACATCTCATCCATCTGCAAGCCCATTATTGTTTAGCATATGATTCCACATTGTTTGCCAATTTAGTTTCTTGGAAATAGTAAACATCAAACTAGTAGATAAAGCAAGAATACAACCCGTTTGGATTGACTTAAAAAAAATATATATTTTTTTATCTAATAAAAGTAGCTTTTAAGTTAAAAAAAAAAAAGTAGGGGGAGACCTACTTTTGGTTTTTAACTTATTTTAAGTTATATTTAACCTTTGCCAAACACTTCCCGAAGTAAAAAACTGACTTAAAAGTAGGTGTGACCAACTTTTAAGCCAATCCAAACATCCTCTAAGAGAAGTCCAAATTTAGTTCTTAGAGATTTTTTGCGCTTTTCGCCTTTGATAAAATTGTAGCTAGCAAAAATATACATCTTTGTTTAAGATTGTATATTTCTTCTGTTGCCTTAAAAAAATCTGCTATTCTTCAAGCCATGCAATCCACCAAATGGCTTGAGGAATGGTATTCTAAGTCTTTCGTGATTTTTTGCACAACCCCTCTTTGCCAACATTGTAGTGGCCTAAAAGTGATTTTTGGCATGGTCCAGACATGCCAAGATTGCCAACATCGTGCACCACAACTGACTTGTAACTTTACAATGCAAGAAGAGGTGTCCAACATCTTCAGAATGTTCTTCACCCAGTAGAAACCTTCTGCAAAGCTGAAATTTCCTCTTTTTGCGGTTGGAATGAGTGAGGCAAGCTTCCCTAGCCACAATCCAAAAAAGCAAAAGACCTTCAAAAGGGCCTTGCTGCCAGGTGTTTTTCCAAGGCCAAGAAACTGTTGTTGCTTGATACCAACAAGCTGTTGCAACTTCCGACTGTAAAGAAACCTTTGGGATGTTCCATCCTTCTGAAGAAGAGATTGTTAATTCATAGGAGAAAACATATGTTGCTTTAGGAAACCATTTCCCAATAATTGATCAATGGTCATATTGAGATAGACAAGAGAATGCCTATAATGTAGAGTGAAGTTTAGAACTTTTTTAGTTAAAGTTGGAGTTGAATATGCTTCATGCGTGTTTGAATTAGGTCTGCAATCGACACTTCATGAGTTTGATTGAATTTGGTAACCACATCTAAGATGTAGGTGCTAGTTACTAATTATAATATTAATTTTGATTCTTTTATTTTTGGCTTAAAGCTCAATCTCCTCAAAAAATTCTCTTTTCCAGATGGCAGAAAAGAATCATTTTTATACCTTTTCTTATTAGAGAGGTTACCATATGATAAACTATCGAAAAAATTAGGGTAAACTAATGTGATTATGACATTGTAAGGTAAGTACTTGAGATGGGGTGGATGCGACTTCGCTCAGTTAGTTTGGGTGGCATATGCTTCATCATTGTTTAAGTTAGGCCACCATATTTACACTACAATTGCCTTATAGGAAGATAATGTTAAGATAGTTAAGAATAGTTTTGATAAAATTTGGTAACTGAATCTAAGTTGCAACCGCTAATTAGTAAATTATTAATGTTGGTTCCTTCAGAAAACAATAACTGATGAGTCTTAACTCACAATAATTTCAATAACCTTTTTCTGTCATTGTCGGCCACCACTTGTAGATCATGCAAATTCGAACAAGATTTAATGTACATATATTGATAGTCTCATAAGTATTTTAATTTTCAGAATATTTTAACATGTTACTAGTTACATGCCTTTGTCTTTCAGGTTACTAAACATATATTATGGATGGTTACCTGCAAATATCTTTTAGTTGACTTGATAGTGTACAAAATTCCAGTCTTACGTACCCTGAGAGCTTCCCAACTCTTCTATATGCTCAGATACTAAAGATCTATGAAGCCACAGAGAGAGATTCAGAAAATCAGAATTACTGGTTTCTCTGAGAGCTTTTGAGTATCTTTTCAAGGTTTGTTGAATTCTCAGTTTTTTCTTTTTCAGGCCACCAGTTACATTTTTGAAGTAATGTATGTATGACATGCAAGTTTCTGTGTGCCTCTACACGCACAAAGAGGCACATTTTAAATTTTTTTTGTGTAGATTCTACTGCTTTACGTCTGCTCGTTTTTTGAATTTTTTAAGCATTTCATCTTTTGAACTATATCAAATTCATTGATGGATTTTGACTTCTCTAATGTATGGAAATTTTCTATTGGAAACTGTAGAGAAAGAAATGGCATAAAAAAATTGAATCTAGGATTCTAAGTGAGTGGGTGTAAATTCTGCTGCACCAAGTCTTCATCTGTGGTAAGGGATACACAAGTTAGTACCATTGTCGTAAAGGTACGATCAACCCCTGATAGCAAAGCATGTTTGTCAGGGAAGCATGTTCCAATTTATATGGTACAGTTTGAACTTTGAGATTGGTTTTTTAAATTGTGATCATAAATTTGGACATGAAATCTTTGAAGTTTTGTTGAAATCAAATTTACATATTTGGAAATTGTGTAAAAAGTACTAAAAGTCATAATAATTGATAATTCAAAATATTTAAAAGGCGTATGAAAAAATAACAGTAAAAACTCATTTGACTCTCGAAATTCGGAAGGTGCCACATAAATTGGGACAAAGGAGTATTTTTTTTTTCATTTCCTTTTTGTCCCAATGATATGGGATTTCGGACTCAGCTGTTTGTTTATTTCTTTTTATTTGAATTTCCTTCTGAAACATCGGAAGAGTTAGGATACGATCACATTATATTGCTAAAAGCTCATTAAACAATTTTATATAAAAATGAAGAATTTCTTATCATAAATGAAGTGAATGCATGTCTGGTCTAATGGACTTCTTGTGCTTTTTTTTTTGGTTCTCTTTCATGAAGCTATGGCCTGCAAGGATGAACATAAGGAAAATGAGGCAGTCGAGGAACCCTCAGAAATTCCCGGAGTCGAAAAATCGATCAACCCAGTGGGTGAAAGTTCTGTTGTCTTGCCGCGTGTTGTGCGTATTTACATGCCAGACAGTGACGCCACAGACTCATCTAGTGACGAGGAGGAAAAGCTTCAAGGAGAGAAGTCCAAGAGACATGAAAGGACGTGTATAAAGGAAATCATCATTGAGAATGGAAAGACCAGGGTCATTTCAAAGAAGATGTCCAAAGAGAAGAAAGATATAAAGTTGTTCCAAAATAATGCGAAGAAGTACAAAGGAGTTAGACAACGGAGATGGGGAAAATGGGCAGCAGAGATCCGAGACACAAAAAACAAAACTCGACTTTGGCTGGGCACTTTTGACACTGCTGAAGAAGCTGCTTTGGCTTATGATAAGGCAGCCATTGAAATAAGAGGTACTAAAACTTTCTTAGAGTGAGCAGTTTTGTTTCTGTTTGTTTATTTCCTTTTTATTTGAATTTCCTTCTAAAAATTTCTGAAGAGACGGTACGATCACCTCATATTGATAAAAGTTCATTTAACAACAATACATAAAACTAAAGAAAGAATTTCTAATCATATATGAAGTGTATGCATGTCCGGTCTGATGGACTTTTCCTTGCTTTATCCTTTTCTTTGCATGAAGCAATGGCCTCCAAGAAAGAGCTTCAGGTAAAAGAGGGAGTCAAAGAACCCTCCGCAATTGACGTAGTCGAAAAATCCATCAATCAAGTGGGCGAAATTTCCCAAGTCTTTCCGCATCTTGTACGTATTCACGTGCCGGACCATGACACAACGGACTCGTCTAGTGACGAGGGGGAGAAGGATGAAGAAGAGAAGTCCGAGACACATGAAAGGACGTGTGTAAAGGAAATCATCATCGAGAATGGAAAGACCAAGGTCATTTCAAAGAAGAAGTCCAAAGAGAAGAAAGATTTAAATCTCATGCAAGAAGATGTGAACAAGTACAGGGGAGTTAGACGGCGAAAATGGGGCAAGTGGGCAGCAGAGATTCGAGATACAAGAAAGAAAACTCGGCTTTGGTTGGGAACTTTTGACACTGCTTTAGAAGCTGCTTTGGCTTATGACAAGGCAGCCATTGAAATAAGAGGTGCTAATGCTTTGACAAACATCCTCAAGCCACCAGCGAAGAAAAACAACCCCATCAAGATCAACTTCATCGTGCCACCACTAAAAAGACAGAAGACGGATCCATAGGTTAGTTAAACTTGATTGGTTCAACCTTCCATAGGCGGATCCATTGCACCTTTGAAATTATGAGGTTCAAAAGTTAATACCTGTTGAACTTTTAGTAGTTTTTCACATATACATCTATGTACCATGTGAAGAATTCTAGGTTCATTTGAACCCGTTAACGGTTAAACTAAAGCTGCATCCGCTTCTGAAGGGGGAGATCTACTTGTTTTAGCCACCATCTTTACCCACAGATGATGCCAGGGATTTGAAACTGCTTTACTATTTTGCTGTACATTATCATTAGTGTTAAACTTGGTTAGTTCCCAACTTACTGGGATGTTCTTAAAGCATGTACAGTGGTATTTTAATGCTTTACTGCATGTTTTTGATATAGAGGAAACTGTTGCTTCCTTTTGTTGACTGGGCTTATACTTCCAGTTTCTCTTTTTTTTTACCGTTCATTTCGATACTTGAACGTTGTTACTGCATCGAGGGAAACAGTAACCTAGTTATACATATCGATAATAAAAGTCATGCATGAAACGCGTAACGAGTAGCATGTATGACTTGAGAAATGTGATAGTTACGTGATCATATGTGAAATTTACTCCGTATTGATACTACAATTGCTTTACATAGGAAAGTAATTATGCTAAGAGAAGTTTGATAAAATTTGGTAAGAAAATCTAAGTTGCAAGTGTTATTTAGTAATGGAAAAAGGCTTAAATATGCCATTGCATTTTAAGAGGCGACTTATTTATGCCATCCGTTAAAAGTTTGGCTCATTTATGTTATTTCCGTTTGAGAAAAAGCTCATTCATGTCATTATTTGTTAATTGAAATGCCATAGATGATCCAAACTATTAACGGATGCATAGATGAGCCTTTTCTCAAAGTTCAGTGGCATATTTTAGCCTTTGTTCATTTAAAAAATAATTTAATTAATGATGTGACTAAATCATAATTGACCATGTGTAAAAAATGGTTTTGCGAGATTGAAACTGTTTTCCGTTAATAAATAATGACATGAATGAGCATTTTCTCAAATGAAAATGACATAGATGAGCCAAACTTTTAACGGATGACATAGATGAGTCTTTTTTAAAAGTTCAATGACATATTTATGACTATTTAATGAATTATTAATGTTGATTTCTTTTTTTTAGTCCACATATATGATAATCGATAAGAATGACAAGTGATAAAATAAAAATAAATTGAAGTATAAAAGTTTAATTATTTGCATTTTAATTTCTTATCATTTCTGTATTGCGATGATTGCTAAAGTTTGAATTATATAAATAACCATTAAAAGGCAAAAGATTTAAAGACAAGACAAAAGATCAAAACTACTGATTTGTCTGAGAGCTTTCGCGCGAGTTTCTTTTCAAGGTATGCTCAAATCTGAGTTTCTTTAACTTTTATGGATCACCAGTTATATTTTTGAAGTTATCTATGTGTGACATGTGAATTTTTGTGGCAGAGATATACTTTTCACTTTTACACATAAGAGATTAGAAAATGACATTTTTTAAAATTCAAATTGTAAGTAAACAAAGAGATTTCATTTCCTTGTTTCTTTGTGTGCTTCTACAAACACATTTTAAAACTTATATATGTGTAGATTTTACTGCTTTAGGTTTTTTTTTTTTTTTTTTTGTAGATTTTATTGATTGAACTATACAAAATTCATTGATGGATTTATGACATCCTTATCGTGTGAAAAGTTTTCTATTTGAAACTCTAGAGAAATAACTTAACAAAAGAAAAATCTAGGATTTTAAGTGAGTTTGAGAGAAATGATTTTCTAGTTCTTTGAACGACGAATATATAATTTAAGTCGGTGAGTGTAAACATTTGAATATTGAGATCTCTCACCCTAGTATAATTTGAATAGAAGAAAATGATCATTTTAAATCTCTTTATGTTTATAAATGAAGATCTCTTGTGTGTACGGACAAAAATTTCTTGTAAAGCCATAAAACTAAACTAAAAAAAATCATTTTTAATGCTATTGTTTAAGACTACAAGATTTAAAAGTCTTCTATATTTTCTTAAATTTTGTTTCAAATCAAAATTAGAATAAACAAATGAAAGAATTTTCTATCATAAATGAAGTGTATTCATGTCTGTCTGATGGACATTTTGTGCTTCTTTTTTGGCCAAACACATATGCAGACCCTTAAACTTATCCCTAAATTTTATTTTGGCACTCCAACTCAACCTTGTTCCATGTTAATCCTTCAACTCCAATTTTTATGTTCCATTTTGGCACGTCTTTCCAAAGAATCAACAAAGTGGGATGTGTGTACTTCACATGCCATTATTATGTTAAAAAATAATGGATGAACATCATTTTTTTAAAAATATTTTTTTTAGAGTTTCTGTACATTATTGTGTGAAAAAATAATCGGTGAAAGTGTGTTGGTTTTTTTTTTTAAAAACAATTAGTTAATTTAAATAACATCACATATATTTTTTTTCATATCTAGTCTACTTGGAATAACTCAAATATTAGCTTTCTAATTTTTCATTCAACTAAATATGAGTAAAAAAAAACTTATGTTCATTGCTAATTAATAACACTACAAAAAAATGTTGAAACTCGATAGGCTTCGTTGGGTTGTCATTGATTTTTTTAAGAAAGAAAATTGACGCACTTTCGTCGTTTATTTTTCACGCAAAAATATAGGTCAACTCTTAAAAAGAAATTGTTACTTTTTTTATTAAAAAAACAATGATAATCCGTCAGTTTTAATTTTTAACAATAATTAATATATGATCATCGATTTTTAAAATGCAAAATTGCAGTTGAATAACATATATGGAAATAAAGAAATCATAAAATTAGTATTTTGTGTTAAATGGTACATAAAAGAAATAGAGTTGAAGGGTAATCTTTTATTATTTTTTTGAAAAATACTTTTTTTTTTTGGTCTTTCACTCTCTTAGAGAATGTGTGATGCACACTCTCTGCCACATCACTTAGAAGTGTCAAAATGGAACATAAAAATTAGAGTTGAAGGGTTAAAATGGAACAAGGTTGAGTTGAAGTGTCAAAATGAAATTTAGGAACAAGTTTAAGGGTCTGCATATGTGTTTGGCCTTCTTTTTTTGTTCTCTTTTCATGAAGCTATGACCTCCAAAGACGAGCTTAAGAAAAATGAGGCAATCGAAAAATCCTCAGAAATTATTATAGTAAAAGAAATCCACCAAACAAGTGGGCAAAAGTTCTGTTGTCTTGCCGCATGTCGTACATATTTACATGCTAGACAATAACGCTATAGATTCGTCTAAAGAAAATCTTCAAGGAGAGCAGTCCAAGCGATAGGAAAGGATATGTAAAGAAATCATCATTAAAAATGGAAAGACTAAGGTCTTTTCAAAGAGGATGCCTTCCGAAGAGAAGAAAGATACAAAACTACTCCCAAAAAAATGTAAAAAAGTACTAAGGAGTTGGACGGAGAGAATGGGGAGGTGGGGAGCAAAGATTCAACATGGAAGAAAGAATGCTCGATGTGGTTGAGAATTTTTGACACTGCTATAGAAGTTGCTTTGGCTTATGGCAATATATCCATTGAAATAAGAGGTGCTAATGCTTTGACAAAATTCTCGAGCCACCATCAAAGGAATCAACCCTATCAAGATTGTGCCACCACTAAGGAAGACAAAAGACAGATTCATATTTTTGTTAAACTTGTTTGGTTCAACTGTTCATAGGTAGATTCATTGCGCTTTTGTAATTATGAGTTCAAAAATCAATATTTATTGATAATTTTTTAATAGTTGGAGGACATGACTATAAATAAGAAGGTTTCATTAGGTAGGAGAGGCAGGGGGCTAGCCCCTTATCTTCTTCCTCTTATTAGTAGAAGTATTTAGTAATTACATATAATTTTTTTCATTCTTCAAGGTTGTTGTAAGATCCTTCAGGATACTGCTTTAAGTTTATGTAATGTAAGTACTACATGAACTGAGGGAGAAAAAAATAATACTAGGCTCAGTTTCTTGCCTTTTACTCATTTGAATATGATTTAGCAAATTATTAATGTTAATTCCAAGTCTACATGTATGATAAGAAGGACAAGTGAAAAATGGAAATAAATTCAAGAACAAAGAATTTATAATTTGTATTTTAATTTCTTACTGTTTTTTATATATATATATATATAAATGACCATCAAAATGTAAAAGATTTAAAGCCAAGACTATTTAGTAAATTGTTAATGTTGATTCCTTTTTAATTAGTCCACATATATGATAAAAATGATAAGTGAAAATGAAAATAAATACAAGTACAAAGAATTAATTATTTGTATTTTAATTTCTTATACATAGCGACGATTGCTAAAGTTTAAATTATATAAATGACCATCAAAGTGTAAGAAATTTAAAGACAAGTCTATTTAGTAAATTATTGATGTTGATTCCTTTTTTATTAGTCCACATATATGATAAGAATGACAAGTCAAGTACAAGATTTGATGATTTGTATTTTAATTTCTTATCATTTCTATATAGTGACGATGGCTAAAGTTTAAATTATATAAATGATCATCAAAATGTAAAAGATTTAAAGGCAAGACTATTTAGTAAATTATTAATGTTGATTCATTTTTTATTAGTCCACATATATGATAAGAATGACAAGTGAAAATGAAAATAAATTCAAATACAAAGAATTAATCATTTGTCTTTTAATTTCTTACCATTTCTATATAGTGATGATTGCAAAAGTGTGAATTATATAAATGACAATCAAAATATAAAAAATTTAAAGGCAAGACTATTTAGTAAATTATTAATGTTGATTCCTTTTTTGTTAGTCCACATATATGATACGAATGACAAGTGAAAATAAATTCAAATACAAAGAATTAGCATTTGTATTTTAAATTCTTACCATTTCTATATAGTGACGATTGCTAAAGTTTGAACTATATAAATGACAATCAAAATGTAAAAGATTTAAAGGCAAGACAAAAGATCAGAGAATTACTAATTTGTTTTAGAGCTTTTGAGTTTTATTTTTCAAGGTATGTTCTATTCTTAGCTTCTTTATCTTTTCTGGACCATCGGTTACATTTTTAAAGTAATCTATATATGACACGTGAGTTTCTGTGGCGGAGATTTCTAGTCCTTTACATATACGTATTCATATTTTACATGTAAGAGATTGAAAATGACATTTTTCAATCAAAATTGAAAGAAGACAAAATATTTCATTTCTTCGTTTCTCTGTGTGCTTGGACAAGCACATTTTAAACTTATATACGTGCAGATTCTATAGCTTTAAGTTTGATTTTTTTTCCTGAAGATTTTATCTTTTGAACTAATTGAAATTCATTGATGGATTTATGACATTCTTATTGTGTGAGGAATTTTCTATTTGAAACTCTAGAGAAATAACTTACAAAAGAAAAAAAACTAAGATTTTAAGTAAGTTTGAGAGAAATGATTTTCTATTTTCTTTAATAAGAATATAGAATTTAAGTGAGTGGATGTAAATATCTAAAGAAATGAGATCTCTCACTTTATTACAAAATGAATAGTGGAAAAAGATCATTTTAGATCTCTTATGTGTTAAAAAGAAGATCTCTTGTAAAACCATAAAACTAAAAAAAGTTTGTTAAGGGCTAACAACCATTTTTAGTAAATTCTGCAATCTTCATTTATGACAAGAGATGCAAAATTTAGGGACAAATGATTTTCTAGCCTCTGTTTCAATTTGTTTGTCTTACTGTTCTTTTTAATCTGCTTAAAAAGGATGTCTTTTCCCTTATTGACAACTCTTAAATTCTAACTGTCCAAGTGATATCTTTAAGATCTCACAAAATTGAATGACATTTTGTTATATTCTACATAACTTAGGTTTAAGACAACAAAATTTAAAAATCTTCTTATTTTTTTAAATTTCATGCCAAGTCAAAATAAGAACAAACAAATGAAAGAATTTCCTATTATAAATAAAGTGTATGCATGTGTAGTCTGATGGATATTTTGTGCTTATTTTTTTGTTTTCTTTTAATGAAGCTATGACCACCAAGGATGAGCTTAAGAAAAATGAGGCAGTCGAAAAATCCTCAAAAATTGTCAGAGTAAAAAAGTTCACCAAACAATTGGGCAAAAGTTCTATTATCATGCCGCGTGTTGTACGTATTTACATGCATGATAATGACGCTACAGACTCATCTAGTGATGATGAGGAAAATCTTCAAGGAGAGAATTCCAAGCGACATAAAATAATATGTAACGAAATCATCATTGAAAAGGAAAAGACCAAGGTCTTTTCAAAAAGGACGTCATCCAAAGAGAAGAAAGATGCAAAACTACTCCCAGAAAATGTAAAGAAGTACAAGGGAGTTAGACAGCGAGAATCGGGAAGGTGGGCAGCAGAGATTCAATATGGAAGAAAGAATGCTCGACGTTGGTTGGGAACTTTTGATACCGCCAGAGAAGTTGCTTTGGCTTATGACAAGGCAGCCATCGAAATAAGAGGTGCTAACGCTTTGACAAACATTCTCGAGCCACCAACGAAGGAATCAACCCCATCAATATCGTGCCACCAATAAGGATGACAAAAGGCAGATCCATATTTTAGTTAAACTTGATTGGTTCAAATTTTCTTAGGCAGATTCACCGCATTTTTGTAATTATGAGTTCAAAAGTTAATATTTGTTGAACTTTTAGTAGTTGAAGGACATGACTGTAAATAAGAAGGATTCGTTAGGTAGGAGAGACAGAGGGCTAGCCCTGTATCTTTTCCCCCTTATTAGTAGAAGTATTTAGTTAGTGCATATAGTTTTTTTATTATTCAAGGTGTTTTTACAATCTGTTGCTTCATTTTGTTTTGTATCTTAATAAATTACAATCATTTTTTTCTTATGGTAATTCCCTTTAAATAATAGCTTCTCTTTTGAGCCAAGGGTCATCAGATATAATCTCTCTTTTCCACAAAATTTGGAGTAAGGTCTGTGTAATGTAAGTACTACATGAATTGAGGATTTATGGGAAAATGCATAAGTACCCCCCAATCTATGTCCGAAATTTCAGAGACACACTTATACTATACTAAGGTCTCATTACCCCCAAACTTATTTTATAAATAATATTCTACCCCTTTTCGGCCTACATGACACTATCAACCAGATAGCTTGAAAAAATTGTCAACACGGGCTGGGCCTAGAAGATAGTGCCACGTAGGCAGAAAAGGGGTAGGAAATTATTTATAAAATAAGGTGGGAGGGGGGGGGGGAGGTAATAGGACCTTAGTATAGTATAAGTGTGTCTCAGAGATTTCAGACATAGGTTAGGGGGTACTTATGGATTTTCAAAAAAAATAAAAATACTAGGCACAATTTCATTCTTTCCACTCTTTTTGAATGTGATTTTTGGTAGCTGATCTTCGACTTTTATATTGTTTTTTGCATATTTTTAAGTGGCTATGTCTCATAAGATTCTTTTTAATGAAAAAGTAGTAAAATGTGCACCATTTAGTTAAATAACTTTTTTTGTGAAAAAAGTGATAGTTGCGTGATTATATGTAAAATTTAACCCTGTATTGATACTACAATTGCCTTATTATATATATATATATAAAAGTTAAGTTTGATAAAAATTGATAACCAAATCTAAGTTACATTTGCTATTTAGTAAATTATTGTTGATTCTTTTTTCTTTTTTTTTATTGATCCACATAAATGATGACATGTGAAAAATGGAAAGTTCTTATAATGAAACAAATTCAAGTACAAAGAATTAGTTATTTATATTTAAAAAAATGTCTAACGATTTATATATAGTGATGATTGCTAAAGTTTGGCAAATGATTTAGAGGCAAGTGGAAAGATCAGAGTTACTAGTTTGTGTGAGAGCTTTTGAGTTTCTTTTCAAGATATGCTCAATTCTTAGCATTTTTATTTTTTTCGGGCTATCAGTTATATTTTTGACGTAATTATTTGTGTTTGACATGTGAGTTTTTATGGCAGAAAAATAAGTTTAATTTTTACATAAAAAAAGTTTGAATTGTTTTTATTCAAATTATAAAAAGAGAAGAGATTACATTTACCTATTTCTATGTGTGCTTGTACGAGCATATTTTAAGACTTTTGTATGTGTATATTCTATTGCTTTAGGTCTTCTCGTCTCTGAGCTTTTTATTTTTTGAGCTATATGAAATTCATTGTCCTGAATATGTGAAAGTTTTCTATTTAAAATTCGAAACTCTAGAGAAATGACATAACAAAAGCGAAGCAAGGATTTTAAGTTGGATATGAGATCTCCTGCTTTTCATAATTTGAATAGAAGAAAATAATTTTTCAGATTTTTTAGATATAAAAATTTAAAACATGTATGTAAAAATTGTGCCTAGAACTTGTTTTGACTTTCAAAATTTTGAATGTATCACATAAATGGAGTGTATGTGTAGCGACCCTCTCGGTCGTTATGAGGGAACCTTTAGTGAAAGAAAATGAGGGAGAAAAGTTTTGGTCTGAAGAGTTGTAAATTTAAGGTTAGGCTACGGTTGGACGAATTCTGAGTGAGGGAAGGTGTAGGGTGATCTAGGAAAAGAACTGGGGGAAACGTCTAAGTATAGTATAATTTCCTTGATGCTAATAAATTAAGGAGTCCATAGGGCTTTACGAAAATGAGTTTGGATAAGCTAAATATGTATGATTTTCTTAGTTCAAATTGTAAGAAGACAAAAGATCTCATTTCTTCATTTCTTTGTGTGCTTCTACAAGCACATTTAAAAACTTATGTATGTGTAGATTCTACTGTTTTAGGTTTGATTTTTTTGTTTGAAGAGTTTATCTTTTGAATTGTATGAAATTCATTGATGGATTTATGACATTCTAATTGTGTGAAAAATTTTCTATTTGAAACTCTAGAGAAATAACTTAACAAAAGAAAAATCTAGGATTTTAAGCGAGTTTAGGAGAAATGGTTTTCTAGTTCTTTATAAGAATATATAATATAAGTGAGTGGGTATAAACATTCGAAGAAGTGAGATCTCTCACCCTATTACAATTTGAATAAAATAAAATGACCATTTTAAATCTCTTATATGTAAAAGTGAAGGTATCTTATGTATAAAGACGAAGATCTCTTATAAAGTCATAAAACTAAAAAAGTTTTTTAAGGGCTAAAACAGACTCATTTTAAATAAATTATGTAGTCTTTATTTGTGATTAGGGATACAAAATTTAGGGACAAATGATTTTTTAGCCTCTATTTTAATTTATTTGTCTTACTGTCCTTTTTAATCTGTTTAAAAGAGATGTTTATTGCCTTTTTGACAACTCTTTAATTATAACTTTCCACGTGATATCTTTAAGAACTCACAAAATTAAATGACATTTCGTTATATTCTACGTACCTTAGGTTTAAGACTATAAGATTCAAAATTCTTCTTTATTTTCTTAAATTCTGTGCCAAATCAAAATTAGAACAAATAAATGAACATAAATGAAGTGTATGCATGTCTGGTCTGATGGAATTTTCGTTCTTTTTTTTTTGTTCTCTTTTCCTGAAGCAATGACCTCCAAGGATGAGCTTAAAAGAAATGCGGCAGTCAAAAAATCTTCAAAAATTGTTAGGGTAAAAAAATCTTGTACGTATTTACATGCTGGATAGTAATGCCACAGACTCATCTAGTGATGATGAGGAAAATCTTCAATGAGAGAAGTCCAAGCGACGTAAAAAAATATTTCACGAAATCATCATTGAAAAGGGAAAGACCAAGGTCTTTTAAAAAAGAACGTCGTCCAAAGAGAAGAAAGATACCAAACTACTCCCTGAAAATGTAAAGAAGTACAGGGGAGTTAGATGGCGAGAATCGGGAAGGTGGGGAGCAGAGATTCAAGATGGAAGAAAGAATGTTCAACGTTGGTTGGGAACTTTTGATACTGCTATAGAAGCTGCTTTCGCATATGACAAGACAACCATTGAAATAAGAGGTTCTAATGCTTTGACAAGCATTCTCTGTAAGAATTATTATTTATTTACTATTAATTATTTCTTACTTATGGCCCAAGTTTACTTGGAATCAAAGTAATACCATAAATAATATTTAATAAGGAATAGATCTCGTCCGTACATTGGTTACTTGATGGACGTACCAGATTAAGTCATAACCTCTATAAATTGGTCCTCCCTCCACCCATTAGGGTTACCACATATTCTCTATATTAATTCCATCGCTGACGGTTGTGGTAACATAAAGTTAGGGTAAGGAGGTAGAAACCAATTTACGACTAATGCTTCCGCTTCTCTCTATGATGATGTCTTCCTCATCAGGTATGTTCCCTAACATTCTCTATGTAAGATTATCATGTTCAAGATCTTGAAAGTAATTAATTTTACATGTGGCATCAGAGCCTAGATTGTTTGAACGGATAATCTTCGTATATAAAATAAATAAAATTATGTATTTGTCGTATAGTGCTTGATTGCATGTATTGGTGACGGAACTTCCCAGTGATTCTTTATAGAAATTATTGTCATATGTATCAAAGATCTACTGATTTATTGAAATAATGGAAAACCATTAATTATTAATTATGTATGCAACAATTTTTTTCATAAGACCAGTATTATTATTAAAATATGTTTGAAGTAGATCTCTTTCCTCCGACCCATTATAATTTATAGGGAAAGCAAAAGTTGCACTATCCAATATTAGTCCATAACTGATTTAGCAAGTTTCTGTGGAAAACTCGCAAGTTAATTTAATGTAATGGTTATGCTTTGTTTTAGATTGTGCAATAAATTAAAGTGATCGTTATACTAAACAATAAATATTACGTGTGTACTTTGTGCAAATTAGTTTGTTAGTCACCAAAGTGGCCAAACTAGAGAAATTAATGTTTACACATATCATGTTTATGATCACTTGATGCATGTATCATGTTTCTATAGTTNCTTCCACTTTTATAGCCCTATCTTACTGAAATGGAAATGTAACAATCCATATTGTTTTTGCATATTGTGAAGTGGCTGCGTATTTGGATTAAAGGAGATCTTTTTAGTTAATGACTTATAGGACTCTTTTTTGATGAAAAGGTAGTAGAGTGAAACTGCTGGATCAACGTAGATTATATCGTAGTGGGTTTAAATCTTTTTTACAAAATATTTTTATTTTTATACGTAAGAGATTGAAAATGATATTTATTAATTCGAATTATAAGAGGACAAGAGATCTCATTTCTTCGTTTCTCTGCTTCTACAAACACATTCAAAAGCTTATATATATAGATTCTATTGCTTTAAATTTGATTTTTTTTGTTGAAGATTTTATCTTTTGAACTATTTGAAATTCATTAATGGATTTATGACATCCTTAATGTGTGGAAAATTTCCTATTTGAAACTCTAGAGAAATAACTTATAAAAGAAAAATCTAGGATTTTAAGTAAGTTTGAGAGGAATGATTTTCAAGTTATTTCTATAAGAATATAAAATTTAATTGAGTGGATGTAAAAATTCAAAGAGATGAGATTTGTCACCCTATTATAATTTAAATAGAAGAAAATGAACATTTTAGATCTCTTATGTATAAAAAAAAAGATTATTTTCTGAGTAATAATTAAAAAAAAGAAGATAAGTCTTTCACTATATTAGTATATATTATATTTTATATTTTATTAAGTTGAATAATATTTTTAGTAAAAATAGTCAATATTTTTATGTAGATTAAAATTTAAAGCAATCATTTTATAAAACAATAATAAAATTTAATTATTTGAATGATCTTATTAAAAAAAGTACATCATTTTTCATATATATATATTTTGGTTAAATTTTGGACCCAAGGTCCATCTTATTAAAATACCCGAAATGGGCCACTCTTACATAACACACGGATCCTGATCGACCCAAAGTAACCAGACCAGGTCCTTTTAAAAAGAAAAAAAAACCCCTAAGACGGGTTTCCCAAATGGTTTGTCTCTACCATTTTCCTCTTCCCCTTTCCTCCTTGGCGTTATGTGTAAGTGTGCTGCGCCCTTCCATTATTTCATCTTGATTTCCTTTTGTGCTAACTATGACCCCCTGTTCCTGTAGTTGAAGCCGAAAACGAGAAAAAATCTCCTGAGCTTCATTCTCAAGATTTCCTAGCTGAGTGCTTACAATAAAATCAGATTTGGCACCTTTACTCTCACCTTTTGTTGGTCCCCGTATCACTCCTTGCTATTTGTCATAGCTTAGTCTTAGGATTGATTCCCCTACAACTCTTTTGCACCCATTAATTGTAGTATATAATTTGTAGATATAGTTGTGGAGCTCAGTGTCTTCATTGTAACTAAGCATGTCCGTTATTGTCAATATTGATTCTCCTTGTTTTGATACGAACATATGGGATCTGATGCTTGTCTATATTAAGAATCTTTCTTCCCATGCTTGGTAACTAGTTAAAATTTAGAAATACCTTTTTATCCTCTTTGTTAATTGCTGAACTTGCTACATAGTCTGCTAGCTGATTTGCTTCTCTGAATATATGTTGCACTTTGCACATTGATTTGAGTAACCATATGATGTATTTCCTCCATTTTTCCCGCTAATTCCCATGGAATTCTCCAATTCATTGTAATCATATTGTTTAAAACTAATGAATCCGTCTCCAACTGAACATAGTTAAAACTTTGCCTGATGGAATAAGACAGCTTCCCATACTGCTCGTACCTCCGCCTCCATGTTAGTGGCGTCCCCTATATTCTGTGCTTCTGCATACAACGGATCTCCACTTCTATTTCTTATACAAAAACCAAACGCACTAGGCTTGGGTTGCCTTTACTAGCTTCATCAGTGTTGCAAGTAATCCAACCCTCTCTTGGCACCTTCCATCTTACTAGAAGATAATGTATGGTGGGCTTGTATTTCTGCAGTGAATCAACCATTCCAGACCATTGATGTGACACCCTTTTAATCCATGGAAATTTGACCCTTATCAAACGATGTGTTGCCAATTGACATTGATAATACATATATCCGTAGGTAGTCTCCTTTCCATGTCTTAAATTGTTTCTCCTTTTCCATAGTTCCCACATTATGACTGCTGGGACTGCCTTTAATATCTGATCTACCTTGTTTGACATCTTGTGCTCCCACCATCTGTAAATGAGTTGCTTTAGATTAGCTCCATTTATATTGATACCTACACAGGAAGCAAATTGCTTCCATAACTTTTGGGGTATGGGAGCCGTTAGTAATAAATGAGACATAGTCTCCAAGTGTCCCTCTTCACAATAGTAGCATTTGGACACCAATTGTACCCTCATCCTCTTGAGTTTGTCATCTGTTGCTATTCTCTTCATCCAAACCCTCCATAAAAAAAATCCTATCTTGAAAGGTAGCCCCTTTAACCACGTATACGTGCTCCATTCCTTCTTTTCCTCTTTAGTTCTCACTGTTTGAAATGCTGATTTGACTGTGAAATTTCTATTAGTGCTATGAACCCACCAAGCCTTATCACTGCCGACTGCCCTACTTCCGACCTTAAAATTCATTGTTATATGATGTACCATCTCCTCAGAAATAACCGATCTCAACTTGTCCACATCCCATTCTTTATTCCTTATAAAATCCTTGACTTCTAACTCTTCCTCTTGGGCCATATCTCCTTCTGTAAAGTAAAATGCTCCTTGCCTGGTCCAATTATCAAACCAAAAACAAGAGTTTTCAGCTTTAAATTGCCACCAGATGTCATGTTCCACCTCATCCCTAATCTTAATCATCTTCCTCCATACTTGAGAAGCTTCTATACTGTTTGCAATTACCGGATGCACTTTTTTACAATACTTATTCCACATGTATTCAGCCCATAATGAATTTGTGGATATTCGAAAATTCCACCATAACTTAGCAAATAAGGCTTTATTTATATCTTGAATCCTCCCAAATCCAATTCCACCTTCCTCCTTTGGTAGACACATATCCTCCCATGCCACCCAATGTTTTCCTTTTACTCCCCCAACCCTTCCCCAAAAGAATTTCGCAAAGATTTGATGAATTTGCTCCATGACTTTCTTGGTTGGGTTCATTGCTGATAGTAAGTATATTGGCAGTGACTGAAGTACATGATCAATTAGTACATGCTTACCTCCAAAAGAAAGGAACTTATTATGCTAAGAAAATATTCTCTTTGCAATTTTCCTTAGCAACTCCTCAAAATAGCTTGAGTTGCTCCTCCCATAATAAACTGGACAGCCTAAGTAAATGAAAAGAAAATTCCCTTGTCTTATTCCTGTTAACCTTCTCAATCTTATAGCGACAATCAAAGGTGTGTTCTCATGAAGATAGAAACAACTCTTTGATTTGTTTATCTTCTGCCCTGAAATGTACTCATAGTCTCTTAGCACCTTCGTCATTTTGATCACTGACCCTCTTTCCCCAGAACAAAAGAGAATAGTATCATCTGCGTAATATAAATGATTTATCTTAGGACTCCACTTCGGCAGCCCATAGCCCTTAAAGTCTGCATCCCCATGTAGGCTATTGAGACCTCTTTCTAGAACTTCCGCAACAATAATAAAAAGGGTAGGGGGAGAGAGGATCTCTCTGCTTCAATCCTCTAGAAGATCGAAAAAAGCCACGAGCTCTCCCATTTATTAGAACAAAGTACCAATTATTGGACATAATCCACCATATCATATCAATAATAATTTCGGAAAAACCAAAACTCCTCATCACTTTGGTTAAAAAAATTCACGATACTCTATCATATGCCTTGGCCATATCCAATTTCACAACCACATTAACATTTTTGCTCCTCTTATTCATTTCTCTGATTATCTCCTGTGCCAATAATACATTCTCCGTAATACTTCTGCCCTTCACAAAGCCTGACTGTGTAGGAGAAATTATCTTGGGTAAAATCACCACAATTCTTTCATATATCACTCTGGAGATGATCTTATTCTTATAATTACTAAGGCTTATAGGTCTTAGATTTGGGAAATTTCGCACTACTTCTTTCTTAGGCAGTAGCATTAAATTCGTATGAGTGATATTCTTTGTCAACTCTTGCCTACAGAAAAAAGCTCTAACCACCTTAGTAACATCTTCCCCAATGATCTCCCAGCAATACTGAAAGAAATGTACTGTGAAACCATTCGGCCCACAAGCACTATTCCCATTTAATTCAAACACCACTCTTTTCACTTCCTCCAGGTCCGACAGTCTAGTCATAACCTCATTTTATTCTTCTGTTAAACACTTTGGTATGTGCTCAAGCATGGCAAAATCTGTCACCATTGTTTCTGCACAAAATTGCTGCTCAAAAAATCCACAGTAGCTTTCCCAATATGTTCATTCGTCTGCAACTTTATCCCATGATCAACCTCTATTTCAGCAATGTGTAACTTCTTCCTTCTCCTCTTTACATAAGAATGGAAAAATTTCGTGTTGCTATCCTCATCAGAGAACCATTTCATCCTCGCCTTTTGCCTCCAAATTCTTCTTCAATTGTCAAAAATTTCTTCAATTCTGCTTTGGCTTCGCTCAACTCTGCCCTATTGCTTGCAGAGGGTTGTTTCTCCATATGAACTTCCTTTACCTTTATCACATCTTCTATGGTGGCTATTTGCTGAAATACATCTCCATAAGCATTTCTGCTCCATGCTGATAGTGTTTTTTTAATTTTCTTCAGTTTTGCTTGAAACTCTACAAAAGGGTTCCCTACAAAATTCACACACCAATTATCTTCAACAATCTTCTCTCAATGTTTGTGCTTACTCCAGAAATTTAACAACCTAAAGGGTTTTATCATTGGTCCCTCAACAGAATTACAAATCATATGTAAAGGGGGGCATGGTCAAATCCTAGCCTGATCAGATGATGGACCTCTGAAGTTAGTAAAATATGCAGAAACTCTTGACTAACAAAGATTATGTCTAGCCTCTTAAAAATACAATCTCCTTCAATTCACCTATTCCACCAAGTAAATTTGCTACTTGATGTGCGTATTTCTGACAAAGCACACGAAGTGATACAGGATGCAAAATCTAAAGTTTCATTTTGAGTAAACTGTAGACCACCTAGTTTTTCCTCCTCATTAAGAATTACATTGAAATCACCCCCAACAACCCCTGGACAATGCTCACTTCCTGCTAACTTTTCAATTCCTCCCATAATTTCAATCTTTCCAAGGCAGTGCTTCTCGCATACACAATCGTAATCCAAAAAAATTGACCTCTTATTTTAAACTTGATAGTAATCTGCTATATTGTGTCAAGAATGATGTTGGCCTCTCAATCTGACTTCCAAAAAAACCAAATTTTTCCAGAACAATATACCCCTGCATGCTTGAAACCTAACTTGTTTTTGTATTGATCTAGCTCTGATGGACTTTGAAAAGGCTCCATTAAAGCTATGAATGAATAATGATGTCTTTTATTTAGATCCATTAATCTCTCAAAAGAGTTTTGAGTATTAATCGACCTAATATTCCATAAAAGAATTTTGTCAATCATTGATCACTATTAGACACCTTCTCCTTGCTACTCCTTGTTTAGACCTATAAATGTAGTGTTCGCTTACCTTTCCATGCCCCATATTTCAAACTATTGGTATGTCTAGGTGATAAATCACCTGCCTTACTAATTTGCTGAATGTTATATTCAATATCCTCATCCTCCTTCGTGTCCTTTCTGTGTTGCAATATCTCATCATCCTCTTCGATTAAGTCCGGACCCTTTCCAGTGTCTTCCCCCTCCATTAAGGTTTTTTCCCCCAGTTCCCTGCGTGATTCCAACACTTTACGTGATGTAGAATCATTACTCTCCTTTTTCTTAACCCGATTATTCACCTCATAAGTGTCCTTTGTTGATCCATCTTCCTCAAAATTCCTTTCCACCCTACCACCTCCTTTGTTGCTTGCCTGATGATTGTCATCTATGTCACTTGATGTATCCATATTATGTATTTGTGGCTGGTTGTTCCCCTCTACAAGTTCAATCTCTCTTGTGCCCCCTTACTTTTTGGTTCCCTTTTCTTTGTTATCACTCATTTGATCACCAGACGTTACTCCATTTTTGTCCACCCCAGTCAGATAAACATTTTCCCTTTCTCCCCCTCCTTCTTGTTCAACTTGTGCAAACATATTGAATGTATTTTTAATGATTAAACCCACCCTGTTCCAAACTTCTTTCGGCTGCTTAAGTTTGTCACCTCCCCATTTTTTGTATCGCTTCTCCACAAATCCTTCTTCTCTATTGGGTTTTTGGATAATTCCAGCATCTCCTACAACGTGCACATCTGAATTCCCCTCCTGAGAAATCATCTGCTTTCTTTCTGTTCCTTTTCCCTCCACTAGTCCTGCTTTCTCTTTTGGGTATAATTATGGGTGCACAACAAAACATTGTTTCCTCATTGTGTCCCTGAATCATACATGTTTGACAATACTTTGGCACATAATCATATTTGATCTTGATCCACTTCTCCAATACCTCCTCATTCCTCATCCTCATCCCAATTTTAATTCGATTTGGAAATTCTCTTAGTAAATCTACCTCCACCTTTACTCTTGCACAACTTGGCCTCGTTTGATTCTTCGTTGCCATGTCCACCTGTAGTAGCTTTCCCTTGCTGCCGCAAGTGAAAATACCGCATCTTCTCCAAAAAAATTTGGCGGCAGCGATGGAAACGAGATCCAAACAATTGTTGTTGTCGTTTCCTCTTCAGGATGAAACATTGGATCCCATTTCAAAGTTATCATTGGGAATGACCTGTTGTTTTGAGTGATGTAAAAAACTGGCTTGGATAGGAGATGCACATAATCCTCCAAAAGCGTCGCTCTTATTAACACATACCAATTACTAAGCAAACCGATATTACACTCACCCTTTAGTTCACATTGCTTAGGTATTTACTTTCTAAGATCTTGTATATCCGGCCATTAGTACGAAAAGTTTCCAATCACCGCATATTCTAGATTTTCGTTGACGATCATCTTACTTACTTCTTCTACATCCCATATTACTTAAGGTTCTCCATGCAAATACGAAATTTGTTTTAGTGGTAATGGTTGTTTGTGATGTTTCTTCAGATCCAGTGCATCAGTGTATGAAGGTCTAGATGGAATTACCAGCCGACCTGCCTCAGCAGGAGGTTGGCCTCCGGCCATGGAGTCCATCAGAAAAGGAAAAATACGGTTTTAGGGTTTTTTTTGGTTTTCAATGGTCTAAAAAAATCAGTTTTCATATATTTTGCACCATTTTCATAATTTCTTCAATATCAACATGATGTGTTGGCATGCTTACACTATCAAATGGATTTCATCTTTTATATATAGCTTCAATTTTTTCGTTCTCCAAATCATTTAGATATTATCTTCGTATCCTTGATTTCTACGCTACGATTTAATTCAATCTCTAATATATCTAGGGGCAAGATCATATAGACCATATTCGATTTTAAATTCTTTAATTCTAGAAGCTCTATTATTTTCTTGAGTAACACCAACAATTAACTCTTCTAACTAGAGTAGGAAGCCCAAAACAACCAGGTTTGATACTCCGTGCAGCAACCCGATTGATATATACCCCACAAAGAAAATTAGATTGTGAAGTGAGTAACTATATCCAACAATCATTTGTCAATATCGTTTCTAAAAATAGAATAATAGAAATAAATGAAACGAGTATGATAAATTTTTGCAACAAAATAAATACTTAGACTCGTATGGTAGCATAATTTCAGTTGATTAATTAATAATGATATTTAATCCTTCATACTTTTGATCATTGAGTTACCTTATAAGTCAAAATAGTAATAAAGTAATAAACTATTAACCATTAAGTAACTTGTATTAAACATTAATGAATGATAATAACTAATAAATAATAACTAAAAAGTAATATTGTAATAATAATAATCTTGCTAGAATTTAAGAGAAATAATAAATTAATAACTAATAATAACAAGTTATATAAGTAATATTATAATAATAATAAGAGAAAATGGTCTAACCTCCCCCCCAACCTATACCCGAAATCTCAACTACAGACTCCAACTTTACGGATGCCCTATCACCTCCTGAACTATTTAAAAATGAAATAAATAACCCCTTAAACGTTATAACCACTCATGTAACTTGTGGTGAAACACACACAATTGACAAGTGTTTTTCACCAATTAATCTTTTTTAATTATTTTTTCTCCTACTTCTTTATCATTTCTTCCTCAATTATTTTTCAACCTTAATTCTTTGTGAAAGTTTCGATTTAAAATAATATTGAGGGATTTGAATCCAACTTGGGAGAATTTTTTTTTTTGTTGAAGATTTAATTACCTAGTGTAGTTGTAGAGAAATGTAGACTTGTTGCCTGCTCCATCCTTTTCTTCAACCCCGCCGCTAAAAAGATTGATAGCACCACCTCCATCTCCTTAATTACCTAGTGTAGTTGTAAAGAAATGTAGACTTGCTGCCTGCTCCATCCTTTTCTTCAACCCCGCCGCTAAAAAGATTGATATCACCACCTCCATCTCCCCCTCCACCTCCACGACCCCTAAATGTTTTACTAAGAATAAACTATGATCTAATCCTTTCAAGTTAACTTCCACATTAACTAACATGTATTAAGTATCAATTAAGAATAATAATAATAATAATAACTTATAAGTAGTAACTAAAAAGTAAAATTGTAATAATAATCTTGGTAGCATTTTCAGAGAAATAATAAATTAATAACTAATAATAATAATAATATTTATATAAGTAATATAATAGTAATAATAATCTTATTAGCACTTTAAGAAAAATAATAAATTAATAACTAATAAAAATAAGTAATGGAGTAACTAATAAGTGATATCGTAGAGATAAGAGAATTAATGAATTTTGAGAAAGTTGAAATTAAATATTAAATTCTTGAATGTTAAAAGAGTAGAGATATTGAGAGAATATGGAAAAATATTTATAGATTAAATGGGGACTTGTTTTTTTTTGGAAAAAGCTTTAATAAAATTCGAGATTAGATTTCAGAAATTTTTGACCATTAATGGACCCCACACTGGTCAAAAAATTGACAAAGAGAGTCTCTAAACGTTCGTGCCTCCAACGAATATTCCTTTGTGGGCTTCTACTGATTTGGGTTGATTTCGGATCGACCCGATCCTATACGATTGACACCCTTAGTTTCAACTATATAAATGACTATCAAAGGTAAAATAAACAACATGGCGGCCATCGGAAAAATAAAAATAGGGTTTTAGGATTTTTTTGGTTTTAATCGATCTAAAAAAATCATTTTTCATATATTTTGCACCATTTTCATATTCTTCAATATCATCATGGTGTGTTGGCATGATTACACTATCATATGGATTTCATCTTTTATATATAGCTTCAATTTTTTCGTTCTTCAAATCATTTAGATAGTATCTTCGTATCCTTGATTTCTTCGCTACGATTTAATTCAATCTCTAATATATCTAGGGGCAAGACCATATAGACCATATTCGATTTTAAATTCTTTAATTCTAGAACCTCTATTATTTTCTTGAGTAACACCAACAATTAACTCTTCTAACTAGAGTAGGAAGCCCAACAACCAGGCTTGATACTCCGTGCAATAACCCGACCGATATAAACCCCACAAAGAAAATTAGATTGTGAAGTGAGTAACAATATCCAACAATCATTTGTCAATATCGTTTCTAAAAATAAAATAATAGAAATAAATGAAACGAGTATGATAAATTTTTGCAACAAAATAAATACTTGACTTGTATGGTAGCATAATTTCACTTAATTAATTAATAATGATATTTAATCCATCATACTTTTGATCATTGAGTTACCTAATAAGTCAAAATAGTAATAAAGTAACAAACTATTAAATATTAACTTACTTGTATTAAACATTAATGAATGATAATAACTAAAAAGTAATATTGTAATAATAATAATCTTGCTAGCATTTTAAGAGAAATAACAAATTAATAACTAATAATAACAAGTTATATAAGTAATATTATAATAATAATAAGAGAAACTGGTCTAACCTCCCCCAACCTATATCCGAAATCTAAACTACAAACTTCAACTTTACGGGTGTCCTATCACCGCCTGAACTATATAAAAATGAAACAAATAACCCCTTAAACGCTATAACCACTCATGTATCTTGTGGTGAAACACATGCACTTGACAAGTGTTTTTCACCAATTAATCTTTTTTAATTATTTTTTCTCCTACTTCTTTATCCTATCTTCCTCAATTAGTTTTCAACCTTAATTCTGTGAAAGTTGCGATTTAAAATAATATTGAGGGATTTGAATCCAACTTGGGAGAATTTTTTTTTTGTTGAAGATTTAATTATCTTGTGTAGTTGTAGAGAAATGTAGACTTGCTGCCCGCTCCATCCTTTTCTTCAACCCCGCCGCTAAAAAGATTGATATCACCGCCTCCATCTCCCCCTCCACCTCAAGGACCCCTAGATGTTTTACTAGTAATAAACTATGATCTAATCCTTTCAGGTTAACTTCCACATTATCTCTTAGTTATAGGAGTTTTTTTCAAAAACAGATGAGGGATTTTGAATAGAGATCTAATCTTTGGTTACCCCCTTTATCACCTTCCATCTCTTCACCATTAACTCTTTCACTTTCTTCACCTTCTCAAGGTTTTAACCTAAAAAATATTTGTTGTCTTGTCAATGAATTGAATACAAAGTTTAGTCTTCTATAACAAATAATTTAATCTAAACCCTCTTTAGTATATAAAGTAGTTGAATTTATATTCAATAGTAAAAAAGAAGTATCTTTGTTCAAAACGTTAAGAATATTGTTATGTAAAGACACAAAATCTTATCAAGAGAAGAAAAAGTTTGATGGATTGGTTTAGATTACAAATTAATTCTTTTCAAAGATTAAGAATTAATTAGGAGATGAATTCCAAAAAGGTTGTCGAAAAATCTTCAACCGACCATGGCAAAATTTAGATCAGGAAAATAGTTTAGATAATAAGAAAGAGAAAGAAAACAATGAAAAAAGAAATTGAAAAAATGATCAAAAAGAAGATAAATAAGAAAAAATAGTCAGCTCACTCTCTATGCACTTTCTGTGCCGACTCAACATTTCTGGAGTTATTTATTTCATTTTTAAATAGTCCAGGCGGTGATAGGACAGCCGTAAAGTTGGAGTGTGTAGTTGGTATTTCGAATATAGGTAGAAGAAGTTTTGGATCATTTTCTCTAATAATAATAATAATAATAATAATAATCTTATTAACACTTTAAGAAAAGTAATAAATTAATACCTAATAAAAATAAGTAATGGAGTAACTAATAAGTGCTATTGTGGAGATATCTAGTATGAAAGAAATTTAAAACAACTTTGAGCTTGATAAAATAAGTAATTATATAATTTTGTTGAACTTGTTCCCTTAACATGTTGCATAATACTAGAATTCGACCAGAGTTATTAATTAAGTTGTTTATACTATTTTTTTTCATTAAATTAATTAGTTGTATGTTTAGGTCAATTTTACACGTTTCTCACAAAATGTAAAATTGTACTTGAAATGAATTAAGATGATATAATTTGCTCTTTTGAAATTAAACAATAATTAAGACTCGGTTCCAAATATCATGTGAACAAAAATGTCCTTGATAAAGAGCGTGTCAAAAAAGACGAATCATTATAAAAAACAAACTTTTTCACTGACAAACTTTTGAAGAACGAATAATACGAATATGAAAAACAATGTTAACCTTTTTATTTAGGCACCTATGTTTGAAAGCAAGATCTAAAATCAATGTGATATTTTCTTTATTGAGAAAACACAATCAACAACATTTTTATATATCCATGAAAAATTACATCTTATAAAATTTCAAAAATGAAGAAATTCTTGCTATACATGACATTAAAAAATATTATTTTATCATGTTAAAATTTTTAAATTACAAATTTAGTTGAGTAATTTTACAAGAGAAAAATCTTTGACCTTTACAAAAAGAAATTTAATAATTTTGTTAAATACATTTGCATAATTGAATGACCTTACTCGGAGATAATGTCAAAATAGTTAAACATAAGTTTTCTAAAATTTGGTGACCAGATATAAGTTGCAACTACTATTTGTAAATTATTAATATTGGTTCCTTATTTATTTGTGTACTTACATGATAAGAATGACATGTGAAAAATGGAAAGTTATTATGAAACAAATTCAAGTGTAAAGCAAAAAAATAATAATAAAAAAATTCAACTATGAAGAATTAATTATTTATGTTTTAATTAGTGGACTGGGTTGCATCAGGATGGTTCATTACTAATATACTTTTTAAGGAAAATTATGTAATTATACGATTTAAGATAACATAATTTTTAAAAATCTATACTATTTAAATTAATTATAAAAATCTAATTTTTCCTTCTCTCTATCTTAACATCTGGAATTCCGGATATATCACTCCTCTCTATCAGATACATTACAATTTTGTTTGTGAACAATGTGTCTGGTACGAATGTTATTGTTGATACATAATTCCAATTATTTCAAACATAAATCAGTATGAATTTGGTTTATAATTATATATCTGATACATAACTTATATATCATTTGCTATGTATCTAGCGAAGGAGCAATGCATCTGTGAGTTTTGATAAATTCAGAATTATTGTAATTTGAGAAACATTCAAGATAGAATGTAATTAGCTCCCAAATTATTGATTTTTTTTTACTTTATACTAATTTTAATGCTCAACATTTTATAATCACAAAAAGATAAGTCTCGCACTATATTAGTATATTGTTTTTTATATTTATTAAGTTGAATAAACGTTTTAGTATGCAGTAGTCATTATTTTTATGTAGATTAAAATTTAAAGAAATCATTTAATAAAGAAATGATAAAAAATTAATTATTTTGATGATCTTATTAGCTTAGGAGTTATAATTTCACTTGATTAGTTAATAATGATATTTATCCTTGATACTTTTGATCATTTAATTATCTAATAAATCAAAAATAATAATAAAGTAATAAACTAATAACTATTAACTAACATGTATTAAGTATTAATTAATAATAATAATAATAATAATAACTTATAAGTAGTAACTAAAAAGTAAAATTGTAATAATAATCTTGACTAAAAAGTAAAATTGTAATAATAATCTTGGTAGCATTTTCAGAGAAATAATAAATTAATAACTAATAATAATTATAATAATTTATATAAGTAATATAATAATACTAATGATAATAATAGTCTTATTAGCACTTTAAGAAAAATAATAAATTAATAACTAATAAAAATAAGTAATGGAGTAACTAATAAGTGATATCGTAGAGATAAGAGAATTAATGAGTTTTGAGAAAGTTGAAATTAAATATTAAATTCTTGAAAGTTAAAAGAGTAGAGAGATTGAGAGAATATGGAAAAATATTTATAGATTAAATGGGGACTTTTTTTTTTGGAAAAAGATTTAATAAAATTCGAGATTAGATTCCAGAATTTTTAGACCATTAATGGCCCCCACACTGGTCAAAAAATTGACAAAGAGATTCTCTAAAAGTTCGTGCCTCCAACGAATATTCCTTTGTAGGCTTCTACTGATTTGGGTCAATTTCGGATTGACCCGATCCTATATGATTGACACCCTTAGTTTCAACAATATAAATGACCATCAAAGGTAAAATAATTAACGACAAGGCAAAACAATAAAATTATTGATTTGTGAGAGATCTTGAGTTCCTCTTTCAATTATGTTTAATTTTCATCTTCTTTATGAAATGTGACATGTGAGTTTGTATGTGCTTTTATTTGAAGTCATTTTTTAGTCTTTAAAAAAAAAAATTAATTTATGTCCTTTTATAAGATATATTCATCTTTTTTTTACACATAATAGATCTGAAAAGAATATTTTATTTTATTCAAATTGTAAGAAGACAAGATATCTCATTTTCTTGTTTCAATATATGCTTTGGATTTGTTTGTGTTTGAGCATTTTATCTTTTGAACTATATGAAACTCATGATGGACTGTATGAATTTTTTCTATTTGAAACTCTTGAGAAATAACATAACAAAAGTGAATCTAGGATTTTAAGTGAGCTTGAGAGAGATAATTTTCTAGTCCTTTTCAAAATTCTTTTTAATTTTATAGCATTTTTATAAATAAGAGATTTTTTAGTTTTAAAAGATCTTCATTTTTATGCATACGAAAATTTAAAAATGTCATTTTTTTTGTATTTAAATTGGAAAAAGGACAAGAGATCTTATTTCATGTAAATTCTGGAGTCTTTCATTTGTGAAAGTGGATATAAGTTCCAGGAAAAATTATTTTCCAATCCTATACAAATTTCTTTTAGTTTAATAACCATTTTTTTATATAAGAGATCTACATTCTTTACACCTAAGAAATGTGAAAAGACATTTTTTTTAAAAAAAAATGGTAAAAAGGCAAGATAACTCATTTCCTTCTGAGGGAATTTAGTACAATTGTCATAAATGTATGTTCATCCTTGAAAACAAAACATGTTTATCAGGGAGACATGTTCTTTAATAGTGTTTCTATTACAATTTATATGGGATATTTAAGACTTCGAGAGTCAAAATTTTCAAATTGTGATGGTAAAGTCAGGTATTAAATCTATAAGGTTTTCAAATTAAAATTATATATATTCAAAAATTATGTAAAAATTACTAGAAGTCAAGTAATTGACCATTCATAGTCTTTGAAAGTTGTGTGACAAAAGTCACGGTCAAAACTTGTTTGATTCTCAAAACTGAAAGAGCCACTTCAATTGAGACTAAGAGAATATTTTTTTCATTTCCTTTTTATCCTTATGATATGGAATTTCGGAGTTGACAGTTTGAATTTAGTTTGTTTATTTTCTTAAACTTTGTGCTAGGTCAAAATTAGACAATCAAGTTGACAGAGAGAGTACATAAAAAAAAATAATTTGATTATTAATGAATTGTATATACATGCCTGATTGAATGGACTTTTTCTGATTTTTTGTTTGTTCTCTTTCATGAAGCAATGGCTTCCTAATATGAACTTCACGAAAATGAGGTAGTAAAAAAACCCTCAAAAATTGTCAGAGGAAAAAAAAGCAACTTAATGGGTGAACGTTCTGTTGTCTTGCCATGTGTTGTACATATTTACATAACGGACAATGACGCCATAGACTCGTCCAGTGATGAGGAGGAAAATCTTCAAGAAGAGAAGTCGAAAAGAAATTATCATCAGAAATGAATAAACCAAGGTCACTTCAAAGATGGTAACGTCCAAAGAGAAAAAAGATACAAAACTTCTCCAAGAAAATGTACAGAAGTACAAGGGAGTTAGATAACGAAAATGGGGAAGATGGGTTGCTATGATTCAAGATGTAAGAACGAATTAATGACGTTGGTTAGGAAGTTTAGACACTGCGCTTGAAGCTGCTTTGGCTTATGACAAGGCAGCCATTGAAATAAAAGGTGCTAATGCTATGACAAACATTATCGAGCCACCACCGAAGGAAAGCAACCCCATCCACCAATAAGGAAGATAAAAGTCATGCAAATCCATGTATGTTTAGTTACTTTATTGGTTCAACTTTCCATAGGTTTATCCATTTCACCTTTGAATTATGAGTTCAAAAATTGAACATTTAGTAGTTGAAAGACATGAATGTAAATAAGAAGGTTTCATTAGGGGGTAGAGTCCGGGGGCTAGCCTCCTATCTTCTTCCCCTTATTGGTAGAAGTATTTAGTAATAACATATAATTTTTACTATTTGTTGTTTTCCTAATGACGTCTCTTTTGAGCTGTTGGTCATTGGAAATAATCTTTCTTCACAAAATGAAAGAAAGGTTAGTGTATATTTTATTACCTTCTCCATACTCTATTTGTGGAATTACACTATATATATTATTGCTGTTGTTGAACTAATTGTTCTGCATTGTGTCCCTGAATCATATATGTTTGACAATACTTTGGCACATAATCGTATTTGATATTGATCCACTTCTCCAATACCTCCTTATTTTTCATTCTCATCCTAATTTTAATCCGCTTTGGGAATTCTCTTAGTAAATCTACCTCCACCTTTACTCTTGCACAACTTCGCCTCGTTTGATTCTTCGTTGCCATGTCCACCTGTAGTGGCTTTCCCACTGCTGCCGCAAGTGAAAATACGACATCTTCAAAAAAAAAATTGGCGGCAGTGATGGAAACGAGATCAAAGCAATTGCTGTTATCTTTTCCTCTTCATGATTAAACATTGGATCCCATTTCAAAGTTCTCATTGGGAATGACCAGTTGTTTTGAGTGATGTAAAAAGCTGGTTTGGATATGAGATGCACATAATCCTCCAAAAGTCTCGCTCCTATTAACACATGCCTATTGCTAAGCAAACTGATATTACACTCGCCCTTTAGTTCACATTGTTTAGGTATCTACTTCCTAAGATCTTGTATATTTCTTTCCATCTGTACGAAAACTTCCCAATCATCGCATATTCTCGATTTTCGTTGACGATCATCTGATTTACTTCTTCTACATCCCATATTACTTGAGGTTTCCATGCAAATACGAAATTGGTTTTAGTGGTAATGGTTGTTTGTGATGTTTCTTCAGACCTAGTGCATCAGTGTATGAAGGTCCAGATGGAATTACCAGCCGACCTGCCTCAGCAGGAGGTTGGCCTCTGGCCGTGGCGGCCATCAGAAAATGAAAAATAGGGTTTTAGGGTTTTTTTGTTTTAATCGGTCTAAAAAAACATTTTTCTTATATTTTGCACCATTTTCATAATTTCTTCAATATCAACATAATGTGTTGGTATGATTACACTATCAGATGGATTTCATCTTTTATATATAGCTTCAATTTTTTCGTTTTCCAAATCATTTGGATAATATCTTCGTATCCTTGATTTCTTCGCTACGATTTAATTCAATCTCTAATATATCTAGGGCAAGACCATATACACCATATTCGATTTTAAATTCTTTAAATCTAGAAGCTCTATTATTTTCTTGAGTAACACCAACAATTAACTCTTCTTACTAGAGTAAGAAGCCCAACAACCAGGTTTGATCCTCCGTGTAGCAACCTGATCGATATATACCCCACAAAGAAAATTAGATTGTGAATGAGTAATTATATCCAACAATCATTTGTCAATATCGTTTCTAAAAATAAAATAATAGAAATAAATGAAACGAGTATGATAAATTTTTGCAACAAAATAAATACTTGACTCGTATGGTAGCATAATTTCACTTGATTAATTAATAATGATATTTAATCCTTAATACTTTTGATCATTGAGTTACCTAATAAGTCAAAATAGTAATAAAGTAATAAACTATTAACTATTAACTATCAACTAACTTGTATTAAACATTTTTGAATGATAATAACTAAAAAATAAAATAACAATAATAATAAAAAAAATTAAAAATAAAATAAAATAATAATAATAGTAATAATAAGAGAAAATGGTCCAACCACCCCCAACCTATACACGAAATCTCAACTACACACTCCAACTTTACGTGTGTCCTATTACCCCCTGAACTATTTGAAAATGAAATAAATAACCCCTTAAACGCTATAACCACTCATGTGACCTGTGGTGAAACACACACTTGACAAGTATTTTTCACCAATTAATCCTTTTTAATTAGTTTTTCTCCTACTTCTTTATCCTTTCTTCCTCAATTACTTTTCAACTGTAATTCTTTGTGAAAGTTTCGATTTAAAATAATATTGAGGGATTTGAATCTAACTTGGGAGAGTTTTTGTTTTGTTGAAGATTCAATTACCTAGTGTAGTTGTAGAGAAATGTAGACTTGCCGCCTGTTGCATCCTTTTCTTCAACTCAGCCGCTAAAAAGATCGATATCTCCGCCTCCATCTCCCCCTCCACCTCCACGACCCCTAAATATTTTACTTAGAATAAACTATGATCTAATCCTTTCAGGTTAACTTCCTCATAAGAGATCTGTAAAGAATATTTTATTTTATTCAAATTGTAAGAAGACAAGATATCTCATTTTCTTGTTTCCATATATGCTTTAGATCTGTTTGTGTTTAAGCATTTTATCTTTTGAACTATATGAAACTCATGATGGACTGTATGAATTTTTTCTATTTGAAACTCTAGAGAAATAACATAACAAAAGTGAATTTAGGATTTTAAGTAAGCTTGAGAGAGATAATTTTCTAGTCCTTTTCAAAATTCGTTTTACTTTTATAGCATTTTTGTAAATAAGAGATTTTTTAGTTTTAAAAGATCTTCATTTTTATACATACAAAAATTTAAAAATGCCATTTTTTTGTATTTAAATTGATAAAAGGACAAGAGACCTTATTTCATGTAAATTCTGGAGTCTTTCATTTATGAAAGTGGATATAAATTTCAGGAGAAATTATTTTCCAATCCTATACAAATTTCTTTTAGTTTAATAACCTTTTTTTTTTTCATAAGAGATCTACATTCTTTACATCTAAGAAATGTGAAAAGACAATTTTTTTTAAAAAATATGATAAAAAGGCAAGATAACTCATTTCCTTCCGAGGGAATTTAGTACAACTGTTATAATGGTATGTTCATCCTAGAAAACAAAAATATTTATCAGGGAAACATGTTCTTTAATAGTGTCTCTATTACAATTTATATGGGATATTTAAGACTTCGAGAGTCAAAATTTTTAAATTGTGATGGTAAATTCAGGTATTAAATCTATAAGGTTTTCAAAATAAAATTATATATATTTGAAAATTATGTAAAAATTACTATAAGTGAAGTAATTGACCATTCAAAGTCTTTGAAAGTTGTGTGACAAAAGTCACGGTCAAAACTTGTTTGACTCTCAAAACTCAAAGAGCCACTTAAATTGAGACTAAGAGAATATTTTTTTCATTTCCTTTTTCCTTATGAAATGGAATTTCGGAGTTGACAGTTTGAATTTAGTTTGATTATTTTTTTAAACTTTGTGCTAGGTCAAAATCAGACAATCAAGTTGACAGACAGAGTACATAAATAAAAAAAAATGATTATTAATGAATTGTATATACATGCCTGATTGAATGGACTTTTTTTGATTTTTTGTTTGTTCTCTTTCATGAAGCAATGGATGAACTTCACGAAAATGAGGTAGTCAAAAAACCCTCAAAAATTGTCAGAGGAAAAAAAAGCAACTTAATGGGCGAACGTTCTGTTGTCTTGCCACGTGTTGTACGTATTTACATAACGGACAATGACGCCACAGACTCGTCCAGTGATGAGGAGGAAAATCTTCAAGGAGAGAAGTCCAAAGGACATAAAAGGATTTGTAAAGAAATTATCATCAGAAGTGGAAAAACCAAGGTCACTTCAAAGATGGTATCGTCCAATGAGAAAAAAGATACAAAACTTCTCCAAGAAAATGTAAAGAAGTACAGGGGAATTAGACAACGAAAATGGGAAAGATGGGTTGGAGAGATTCGAGATGTAAGAGTGATAAACGACGTTGGTTGGGAAATTTTGACACTGCGCTTGAAGCTGCTTTGGCTTATGACAAGGCAGCCATTGAAATAAAAGGTGTTAATGTTGTGACAAACATTATTGAGCTACCACCGAAGGAAAGCAACCCCATCCATCAATAAGGAAGACAAAAGGCATGCAGATCCATGTATGTTTAGTTACTTTATTGGTTCAACTTTTCATAGGTTTATCCATTTCACCTTTGAAATTATTAGTTCAAAATTTAAACATTTTAGTAGTTGAAAGACATGAATGTAAATAAGAAGGTTTCGTTAGGGGGGAGAGTCTGGGGGCTAGCCCCATATCTTCTTCCCCTTATTGGTAGAAGTATTTATTAGTAATCACATATAATTTTTACTATTTGTTGCTTCATTTTGCTTTGTATCTTAATATTTTACTGTCATTTTTTTTCTTATGGAAATTTTGTTTTCCTAATAACTTCTCTTTTGAGCTGTTGGTCATTGGAAATAATCTTTCTTTACAAAATGAAAGAGAGGTTAGTGTATATTTTATTACCTTCTCCATACTCTATTTGTGGAATTACACTATATATATTATTGTTGTTGTTGAACTAACTAATTGGAGGAACATGAATAGCTATGATTTATATATTGATGAAACAGAGTTGTTTTTGTTGTATTCCTTGTAAATATTTGCTAAAAGAACATTCTCTTAAAATTGCTATTTTTCTAGATAAACCTTGGGTTAAAAAAAAGTTTAGACAATTTATTTTTTATGTAACAGAAATGTTCAATATAGTTTAACATATATCCTAAAATAAGTAATTGGAAGTTTTTTTTTAAAAAATAGTTCACTTGAAAATTTTCTGAAGAGATAAATTATTTACATGAAGCTACTACTTCTTTCCTTCCTTAACATATCGTGAAGAGCTTGACATAAAAATTTGATCAGAGTTATTTATTACGTTGTTTTATATCACATAGATTTTTACACATTTTCTTCATTAAATATATTAGTCGTATGTTTAGGTCAATTTTGTACAGTTCTAACTAAATGTAAATTCATTCTAATATATATGGATTAAGGCGATACTATTTTTCTTTTTAAATTAATAATAATCATGCTTTACTTTCAAACATGATTGAGTAAATAGAGATGTCCTGATAAGACAAATATATATATATAATCACACGGTACACATTTTTGAGATTGATTTTGGCGTGACAAAAGAATTCATGATAAGATTAAGGTAGACCCTGACTGGGAATCAGTCCGTTACTTGCTGGTAAGCAACATCTCAATTGTTCAGGTTAAATGGTTGAAGCCCTCTAACAACTTTGTGAAGATTAATTCTGACGGTAGTTGTAAAGATGGTTATTGTGGAGGCGGAGAGATGTGTAATGACCCTCCAGGTCATTTTTTTAAATTAAAGAATTCTTTCCCTCGTATAGAGCATTCCTGTAGCGACCCCAAGTCATTTATGACTTGCTGGCACTGACTGTTCGGTCGCCTGGTCGTTCGTTTGGGTTTTAGGCCCGTTTCCCTGTTTTGGAGTTTTTTTATAACTTGAAAAGTTGACTTTGGTCAACCTTCTTGGAAGACGTGCTCAGATGAAAATTCTGACAGCTAGGTTAGCTTCGGAAGATCGATTTTGGTCTAGAACGACCCTTTGTTCACTTCCCGAGACTTTAGATAGCAGTTGTGGAATCTGGCTCAAAACGATACTGGGTGTGGGACCCACTTTTCATCGAAGCGAGCTCCAAATGGAAATTCCGCCTTCACCGTTGAGTCCGAAATATCATTTCCAATCAGATTCCATATAAGGTTTGTATTTT
>NC_064282.1:92801939-92826068 GCF_019186545.1 Solanum stenotomum
TTATCCGGAGACGGGGGTGAGCACACGACGTTTTGTACTATTTCAGTCTCCATCTGTATATATAGACTTGTCTTTTTTTTCCTTTCGAGACAGTCCAGTCTCTGTTGTCCATTTTTGGGACTTGTACTCATTTAGTAGTAGCTCTGTACTAGTGACTTCCAGGTTCTAGGAGGGATCTTTATTTGTAGATATGTTTTTGGTTTGCGTCCGTCTGTTTATATTGTTATTTGCCTACTCTTGTTTAATTTCTACCCTCAGACCCATTACTTGTTGTTCCGGGTTACGGGTTGGCTTACCTGCTGGCGGGTTATAGTAGGTGTCATCATGACTTGATAAATCGGGTCGTGACAGGATGATTCGAGACCACCGTGGGCATCTTATTTTTTCATATTCACTAAATCTTGGACATGGTACCAACAATTGGGTAGAGGCTAAAGCATTGTTGTATGGAGTTGAATGGTGTGTGAGGAATGAATATGATTATATTTTAGCGGAAAGTGACTCCAATTTGTGTACTGGCAATAGATAATATAGATTTTGTTATATTGGATCACTTGGTTAATATAGCCAAATGTAAAAGTCACCTCTTGCATTTTCTTCATCTTAAAAGTCAAATTTTTTACATAATATTTGAATATATATAATTTTATTTTGAAAACCTTATAGATTTCATACCTGAATTTACCATCACAATTTGAAAAAATTGACTCTCGAAGTGTTAAATATCCATAAAAATTGTAATAGAGACACTATTTCAAGGATGAACATACCTTTATGACAATTGTACTAAATTCCCTTGAAAGAAAATGAGTTATCTTGCCTTTTTACCCTTTTTTTCAAAAAAAATTATCTTTTCACATTTCTTAGGTGTAAAGAATGTAGATCTTTTATAAAAAAAGGTTATTAAACTAAAAGAAATTTGTATAGGGTTGGAAAATAATTTCTCCCAAAATTTATATCCACTTTCACAAATGAAAGACTCCAGAATTTACATGAAATAAGATTTCTTGTCTTTTTTCCAATTTAAATACAAAAAAAAATGTCATTTTTAAATTTTCATATATATAAAAATGAAAATCTTTTAAAACTAAAAAATCTCTTATTTACGAAAATGCTATAAAAATAAAAAGAATTTTGGAAAGGTATAAAAATTATCTCTCTCAAGCTCACTTAAAATCCTAGATTCACTTTTGTTATGTTATTTCGTTAGAGTTTCAAATAGAAAAAATTCATACAGTCCATCATGAGTTTCATATAGTTCAAAAGATAAATTGCTCAAACACAAACAGATCTAAAGCATATATAAGTTTTAAATGCGTTTGTAGAAGCATATATGGAAACAAGAAAATGAGATATCTTGTCTTCTTACAATTTTAATAAAATAAAATATTCTTTTCAGATCTCATATGTGTATAAAAAAATGAATATATCTTATAGAAGGACATAAAATAATTTTTTTTTTTTGTAAAAGATTAAAAAATGATTTCAAATGAAAGCACATACAAACTCACATGTCACATTTCATAAAGAAGACGAAAATTAAACATACCTGAAAGAGGAACTCAAGAACTCTCACACAAATAAGAAGTTTCAATTTTTTGCGTTGTTGTTAATAATTTTACCTTTTGATGGTCTTTGTATATAATTGAAACTAAGGGTGTCAATTGTATGGGATCAAGTCGATCTGAAATCGGCCCAAATCAGTAGAAGCCCAAATTAAACCAGTCCAAGACAAAGAAATATTCGTTGGAGGCACGAACTTTTAGAGAATCTGTTTGTCAATTTTTTGACCAATGTGGGGCCCACTAACGCTTAAAAAAATCAAAAATCTAATCTCGTATTTTATTAAAGTTTTTTCCAAAAAAAAGCCTCTCCATTACTTATTTTTGTTAATTGTTAATTTATTATTTTTCTTAAAGTGTTAATAAGATTATTATTATTATTATTATAATAATAATAATAATATTACTTATATAAATTATTATTATTAGTTATTAATTTATTATTTCTCTGAAAATGCTAGCAAGTTATTGTTATTATAATTTCACTTTTTAGTCAAGATTATTATTACAATTTTACTTTTCAGTTACTACTTATAAGTTATTACTATTAATTAATACTTAATACGTGTTAGTTGATAGTTATTAGTTTATTACTTTATTATTATTTGGATTTATTAGGTAACTCAATGATCAAAAGTATCAAGGATTAATTATCACTATTAACTAATCAAGTGAAATTATAACTCCTAAGTTAATAAGATGATCAAAATAATTAATTTTTTATTATTGCTTTATTAAATGATTCCTTTAAATTTTAATCTACATAAAAATAATGCCTACTGCATACAAAAAAAATTATTCGAACTTAATAAAATATAAAAAATATTCTACTATAGTGCGAGACTTATCATTTTATGATTATTAAAAATTGAGCACTAAAAATTAGTATAAAGTACAAAAATTTCAATAATTTGGATGCTAATTACATTCTATCTTGAAAGTTTCTCAAATTACAATAATCCTGAATTTTTCAGAACTCACAAATACATTGCTACTTCACCATATACATGTCAAATGATATATAAGTTATGTATTAGATATATAATTATAAACCAGATTAATACTGATTTTGGTTTGTAATAATTGGAATTATGTATCAACAATAACATTTGTCAGATACATTGTTCACAAACAAAATGTGATGTACTTGATAGTGATGGAATGATATACTCGGAATTCCAGATGTTAAGATAGAGAAAGGGAAAAAATAGATTTTTGTAATTAATTCAAATGGTATAGATTTTTAAAAATTATGTTATAATCTTAAATCCTATAATTAATTATCCTTGAGATAACTATGACAAACTATGACAACTCCTTGAGATAACTAATGCTATATGTATGGTAAAAAAATTATTGCCTTAATTTCTTTTTAATAGCTATTCAAATTGTTATTGCAATCTATTGCTACTTTAACGTACAAATTTGATACTTTGCATCTATATATAAGAAATCAATATTTGAATATTGCAGACACAAAGTGCACAAAATACGAGGAATAGAACAAAACTTAAAGTCTCGCATGCCGGTGGTAGCAAAAGCAATGCAAGGAGAGGTCGTCAAATGGTAAGTTTCTTTACATACCACTTTATTATACAAAATAAAATGTATTGCTTGTTACTTATTTTTATCTGTACTTGATTAATGATAGGAACAAAAATTGGGAAGGCCGGTGTGCCGAAGTGAAGTTGTATTGTCAACTTTATTGAAAAAAAATGGTAATTATGTGAATGAAGAGGGAAAGATTTTAGCTGTAAGTTTCAAATATTCGTCTATTTTGTGACAATATTGGTATAGAAATGATATCTTTATGTTCTGTTTTGAATGTACTTCTTTTTAATCTTCATAAGTTATGTAACTTTTCCTACACATGGTTCAACTCGTATCTAGAGATGCTAAACACAACAGTTTCCTGGAAAAATACAGAATCATCCAGTTCCATTGCCACCCACCCCTAAATAAATTTTCACCACTTAAATATTTTTATTGATTCTAATAAGTGCAAGGTAGCAGATGATTTAGTTTTGCAATACTTGCTAATGAGTTGATTAACAATTCATTATTAACAATGTTGACATTTCTCTCTCATGTCTTCTATTTTATTTGTAGGATAAAATATTGGAACATCTACCTGAAGATCAAGAACATCCTGCTACTTTAGGTGTTCCGTTGAAGATATTGGCCCATCCTAATGACGTCATTGGAAAAGTGTATGGAGTTGAACATTCTGGTTGTGTGCGTGGTATAGGTGGTAATGTTTGTCCTTCAGTTGCTTTTGGGATGCCTAGACATTCAATTAGTCATGCAAATGTCGGTAGTTCCAATAATATGTCTCATCAACGTGTTGAAAACCTAGAGAAATAGGTAGAAACTTTGGAAGAGAAGCTGACTGAATATGAAGAGGCCAAAGAAAAGTTTGATGAGACCAAGGAAAAGCTTGAGGAAACTAAGAAACGACTTGCGCAAAATGAGAATCACTTGGCAACTCTTCATAGCTTTTTACAAGCCAAATTTGGTAGTGAATTGCCTACTTTCAACATAGATTCTTCTTAGTTTTATATATATATATATATATATATATATATATATAATTGATGTAGCTTAAACTTTTTACATTTTGATTACATTAGCAACATTTTTGCTATCTTTTATGATGAAACTTGCCTTTTGTTTTAATATATGATGAATAGATCTTTACAATAATGATTTGTGCATTTATCAGTGGATTAGTACCAGATTAATGTAGGGAATTAATTGTATATGTTTTTTTTTAAAAAACAATTGTACACGTTCGCCACGATTCATCCGTGGTTAATCTATAAAATAAATTTGAAAACTATATAAAGTACCTACATTATATTAGCCACGGTTCCTACATGGCTAATAAGAAATTACAAATATAATATGTTTTTCAGGAAATTAACTTTACCTACGAATTGAGTGTGGCTAAATGTTAGGCCAACCGTGACTAAATAAATATTACCACAAGTGTAAAAACAGTGGAAAATTTACTCGCGACGCCCATTATAGGCACACTACCAACCGTGACCAACTGCCTGTGGCCAAAGTGTTTTAGCCACGGTTCACATAGCATTTAACCNCACTACCAACCGTGGCCAACTGCCTGTGGCCAAAGTGTTTTAGCCACGGTTCACATACCATTTAACCACGGTTTTGAGCGTGGCTAATGCGCGCGTTTTTTGTAGTGCAGTTCAAAGACTCACATGTCACAAAGATGATATAAAAAAAATTGAAAAAATTAGAACATAGTTAACACAAAAATCAAGAAACTAACCTAGAATCGTAACCCTTTTTTTAGTTTCTCTAACTGTTTGATAGCCTTGCTAACACGAGTTCAATATTTTCGTATTTTTTTTAATTTTAATTTATGTGACAGGTAAAATTTAGAAAGTTAATTAAATTTTAATATGATTTTCAGATATTAAGTTGTTAATTACTTTTTACCTCCACAAATTTAATGTGAAGAGGTTCATTAAGATGTCCATAATTAAAGTACTTTTTGTCATCGATCGTTAAATTTTTACTCAAAGTAGTTACATGATATAAACAAATATTACCGACATTCAAAATAATAAAGCAATAACTAAAGAATATGAATTTAAAACTAGAAGTCATAGCTAAAACGGACTCCATAATTTCAAAAAAATTAGACACTAATTAAATTAAAGTAGAACAAAAGAAATATTTTTTTTAATTCTTTTTACAAAACATGATGTGCCTGCTTCAGCGTGAAGTCTTAAATTTAAAACTAAAAACCATAGTAAAAACGGATTCCACTTGATTTAGTCATATAGTGATACAATAACAAAGTAAAAGCAAATCAAGAATACGAAAGAAAAAGGTTTCATAGGCGGTAAACTCTCTTTGTGGGGTTTAATAAATAAAAATCTTATAAAGTTGACATCGTTTATAATTTACATATCTAAATTATTGAGTGTTTTATCATACTATCTTCAAATTTTCTAGGTAAAATTGAGTTAAAGTATGCAATTCACGTGTCATACGCTAGAATAATCTTATTAACAGTTTAAGATAAATAATAAGTAATAGGTAATAACTAAACGTAATATTGTAATAATATTCTTTCTAGCACTTGAGAGAAATAATAAATTAATAACGAATAATAATATGTAATATTGCAATAATAATAATTTTATTAGCAATTTAATAAAAATAATGAATTGATAACTCATAATGATAAGTAATGAAGTAACTAATAAGTAATATCGTAATAATGACCTTACTACGACTTTCAGAGTATTAATAAATTACTACTCCCTCCATTTCATATTAATTGAATTTTTAAAATATTTTTTATTTTTTAAATTAACTTAATTGTTCAATTTTTAAGACTACTTTTAGAATGTTCTTCCAATTTACCCTTCAATAGTTAGTATTGGAATTAGTTATTAATTAATGTTTAGTTATTTTAATCATAAATTTGACAATAAATAATAAGGGTAAAAATGGAAAGGTATACCTAATTTATGTCTTATTTTCTTTTCTTAAAAGGTGTGAAACACCTCAATAATTCAATTAATATGAAATGGAGGGAGTAATTAATAAAATAATTGAGATTTGAAAATTTGAGATCAGAAAGTTGAAATGTTGAAATTAAATAATGAATTCTTGAAAGTTGAAAGAGTAGGGAAATTGAGAGAATAATGTGGAAAAATATGATGAAAGGAGGGGATATTTAAAGATTAATGGGGAGGGTTTTCTTTTGATTTCTTTTTTTATTTATATAAAATCAGATTTTTTTTTAAAAATCTTTATTTTAGCCATTAGTGGCACCACAATGGTAATTTTTTTTGACAAAGATCTTTTTTTTTTTTTGATGACAAGGAAAACCCGTAGTCGCTACCCTTTGGGTGCGCACAGGGTAAAACCCCCGCTCCTACGCAATAGCTCGCAAACCACATAGGAGAGGTAACCCGCACTAGGCAAGCCCGGTGCGACGAGCTCGACCCAGAAGGCAAACCCCTTGCTTTCGCTGGCAAGTGGTTTCGAACTTGAGACCTCCAACATGGAAGTCCCAAGCCCAAACCACTGGGCCACCCCGAAGGCAAACCCCTTGCTTTCGCTGACAAAGATCTGATTTTAAAAATCAGATTTCATAGAAAATTATGGCTTCAACAGATAGCCCCTTAGTCTTGGGGCGGTTTGGTCTGGTCTACTATCGATCCGGTCCGATTTTGGAATCAAGCCGATTGATATTCTTAGTTTGAATTATATAAATGACCATCAAAATGCAACATTTTTAATAATAAGAAGAAAAATTGGAATTTTTGGTTTATCTGAGAGCTTTTGGAGTTTCGTTGCAAAGGTATGTTCAATTTTCAGTTTTTTTTTTGTAAATCTTTTTTGGGCCACCAATTACATTTGTGAAGTAATCTATGTTTTACATGTCAGTTTTTGCGGCGAAGATATGATTTTCTAGTCTTTTATAATTTTATTTTTTTAATTATATATATATATATATAAGGATATGATTTTATTTTTTCAAATTAAGGATCTTTATTTTTTTTGGTAACTAACAATTTCATTAATCACCAATGTAAAACGATTACAATCTCTATATCTAACTACACACAACTAGCTATCCAATACATTAAAGAGCTCCTACTCAGTCACACCTAAATTTGAAAGTAGACATGAGAGCACTAATCCTGGGTGGGGATCAAACACTACAAACAAAAGCTATCTCTTTTGCAATGGCATTTGACTCTCTACTCTTTTTTTTTTATAGAAATTCTCATATTTCTCTCTATCCACAGACAGTGTACGAATTCTGTGTAGACCATTTTGAAAACTTGGCTGCTTAATTGTGTCTTTCCCTTCACACACCTTAGCACTTTAGTAAGATGTTGGTTCCATTGCAGGGATTGAATTGGCTTGGCTTGAATCCACTGCTGCACTATTCTCTAGATTTCTACTCCATAAACACAAGAAGTGAAAATATTATCCCTAGACTCATTGTGCAAAGTGCATAAGGGGGATACTGGAGACACAGATTTCCCCCACTTGAGAAGTCTATCTGTAGTCAACAACTTATTCTGCACTTGCAACCACAGTGTGAATCTTGCTCTTGGCCTAGCTGCATTTTTGTACATTAAGTTCCTCCATATTACTCTAGGTTTTGGGTTCAGCAAGTGCATGTAAAGTTTCCTTGTTAGGCCGCTCCTGCTTGATTCATCCACCTGGAATTGTTCAAAAGTAGTTCTAGCTTCAATTATCTTCCGTATCATCCAACACGCTTGTGTAGGTACCCTCATTGTCTCAAGTTGTAGTCCTTTTATATAATAACTATGAACCCACATTATCTAGAGCTTGTCCTCTTTTTTGGCCAGTGCCCAATGAGTTTTAGCAATAGCTGCTCCATTCCATACATTCACATTAGTCAAGTTTAGACCACAAAACATAGAGGAGAGCAAACTTTATTCCATGCTACCAATGCCTTCTTGGTGATACTATTACTTGCAGACCATAGGTAACTTCTACAATAGCTATTAATTAATTTTATTACCTTAGCAGAGTGTACAAATAGTTGAGCCCAATATGCTTGGATGCCAAATAGCACAGATTGGACAAGTTGTGTTTTGCCAACATATGAGAGTTTCTTTGAAGTCCAAGAGAAATCCTAGCTATTATCTTTGTGATCAGCGGGTACCATTGGATTAAAGATATCTTCTTGGTGGACAAAGGGACTCCGAGGTATTTGAATGGGAGATCTCCACAAGTGAATTCCAGTACTATATATAATCCGTTCCTTTTCTTGTGGAGTTACCCCTCCAAAATATATGCATCTTTTCCCCATGTTTGCTTGAAGACCTGAAGCTTCTGAGAATAGCCGAAAACATTCCATCATTGCCGGGACAAAAATGTTATCACCTCAAGAAAACATGAGTAGATCATCTGGAAAACATAGATGAGTGATTTGGAGTTTAACACATCTCGAATGGAGTTTAAACTGCTTTACTCCTACAAGTGTGGTGAGACATCTTGTAACGACCTGTTCTTGTCGTTATGGAAAAGCCAACGGGGAAAAATTTGGGGCCGAAAAATGTTTTCATAGTATTTTGATTTTCCCAACCTAGTCCAGATTTGAACAAAATCGAAGTCTTTAAGGTGTAGGAAATCTGGTAACAATCGGGTGATTGAATTTTGATTTTGATTACATGAGTAGTTTATTAACTCGTTAAAGAACCCGTATGATTTTACGGAATTGAATTCGGGTGAGTAGAACTCCCAGAATCGATCTTAGAGTAAATGGTATTTTCTGAGCGTCGTTGGTTAGAAGTGTGTTGTGAAATGGGAATTTTGGAATCCTTGAAATAGCTCTCTGGCTCGCGTAACCCGCTTTGGCGCTGGATTTTGCCGCTCTGGCAGGGACGCTACAACGGGGTGACGGCCGCTGTGGTGGGCTCGATGTAAATTAAAGTCGTTAATAAACCCCTAAACGACCTCATTATGCACGTTTCGATCTTTAGAGCTAAGGAATGAACCCCAGGCGACTCCTACTCGTTTTTCACCATTCTTGAGGCTAAAGGTAAGCTTTTCACTCCTCGAATCCATTTTTCGATCCGTAGAACATAATAGAATGGGGGAAGGTTTTGTTATAGATTCTATGGTAGACACAACCCTAATTTGATGGGGGAAGGNCTTTTAAGCTTCTTGGATGCTTTGACACTATTTCAGCAAATTGTGGCAACTAAAGGGTTCATTATTAGTTTTAAAGGTCGAAAAATTATTCCGAAGGTTCTGAAATTTTGAGCATGAATTATAGGACTTATCTGCAAATTTTGGTGCATTTTCACTAACCTGAGATTGGACTTTTATCGCAAATAAGAAATAATTGTTTACCGAGTAGAAATGATATTTGACAGGGCAAACGAGCATGAAATTGAGCTGTGATTGAACGAGCAGGTCCGTATCATTATTTAAGACATTTACAAAAAGAATCGGGTCATTTCACTATCGTATGAGGAAATTTCGGCCTTTTTAGTGAAAGATTAACTGCTGTTTTTCTGGTGCATAACAGCCGTGTACTGTTATAAAAATCTCAGACTGTGTTCATTTGGTATTTTGAGCATATCGGGAGTTCTAGAGATCGAAATGGAGTGATTCTTACGGGTTTCTTCTTGAATTAATATGAGGGTTAGTATTCAATCTTCAATTCGACATTTTCTCATAATTTCTTTATCTGGTTTTTTCCCTATTCGTAAATCTCTTGGGAAAATTGGGGTTTTATCGATTTGGACTCCCTTTTTGATGAAAAAAAGTATATTTATGATCCTTATGTTATGGGTAAACTGATTTTAACATAAAATTATTGATTCATCGATTATTTTCATCATATTAACCGCGTACAATTTGCACTTTCCCGGTAAAGTTAAAGTTTGATAAATCGAGAATTTCAAGGTCGATCTTAACTCCATTTTTGATGAAATTTCATATTTGAACTTATCTAAGCATGGGTAAGAGATATTTCATTTTCGGGTCGGGATTTCGGATCCGAATATTTTAGGCTTCTTCAAGAACGTGGATTTTCCTTCAAATTGAGTTTGTGAATTGATTTCAACTCCGTTTTCAAATTGGTTTTCACCATTAGCTTCCAAATACTTTAAGGATCATTTTACATCAAAAATTTTCAGATTTGGGTATCGTTTTCCGGTATGAGACTTTTGGATCGTTTTGCCCTTTTTTCCTAAATTTCTTGATTTTGGTGTCATTGGACTCGAATTGTGATTGTGATTAATTGTTTGATTAGATTATCGTGATCCGGATTATACTCGGAAAGGAAAGGCTCAAGTCAAGAAACTTTTGGAGTTCGTTTTAAGGCAAGTGGCTTCCAAACTTTGTAAAATCTTAGACTACGCATGACTACCTTCCTAATTGTGTTGGGGAGTAATGAGGATTGAGGATGAGTTTTATTTGTTGATTGAAATTGTTGTAAATGAAAGATGAGGAATAAAACGAGCTAAATGTGTTATATGTGACTTGAATTTGTTGAATAAGTCATGTGATAACTGATATTGAGGGGATAGAAGAGCATGAGTAGGCTATGATTGATATAGACATTGTGATTGAGATAGGTGATGTGTAATGCTATGATGTGGCCGTGATATGGTTGTGATTGAGATAGGTGATGTGTAATACTATGATGTGGTCGTGATATGGTTGTCATTGAGACAGGTGATGTGTAATACTATGATATGGTCGTGATATGGTTGTGATTGAGACAGATGATGTGTAATACTATGATGTGATCGTGATATGATTGTGATTGATGACATGTGCATATTCATTATTCATCCCATGTGTGAACTATCTGTTGCATGAGTTCTGAGACATTGATATGAGGATGGATGGTTATGAGACACAGTTGAGACTAGCTTCGACTAGAGATATATGAGATGGACTAGCTCCGGCTAGCGATTTGGATGCCGATGGGATCCGGTTCCGGCGGTAATACATGGTCCATGTGTGGCACCCATGGGTTCTGATTTGAGTATTCAGCGCGGACTGATTACGTCAACAGATGTGTATCGTAGGACAGACATGCATCACGACTACATGACATCATTATTGCATTTTGCATCGCATTTTCCTTATCTTTGTCTGTGATGTGTGGATTGTTTCGATTTACCCTTCTTATGTGGAATTTGATCTACTTACTCTTATTTGTTGATCTGAGGTTGATCAAGATATACTGTTGGTTCTGGCTGTTGAATATGATCTGGTTAGTATAGGTTGGTTGGTTTGCTGCTAGATTGTGGTTCGGTTGGGTTTGAAAGGAGTTGTTTGTAGCTGCTAGTTTTGCTTAGTTTAGAGTTACTTGCGAGTACCTGTGGTTTTCGGTACTCACCCTTGCTTCTACACAATTGTGTAGGTTGACAGCTCTCTCAGATTCGGCTTAGTATTTTCTCTAGCAGATTGAGCTTCGGGACATACTCGAGAGGTAGCGGTTCATTCCAGACGTGCCCTTGAGTTATCTTTACTTTCAGTTTTGTTCTATTCGAGAACTATACTTTGAGACTTGTATATTTTTATTCGAATTCTGTATTTAGAGGTTTGTACATGTGAAAACCAAATTCTGGGTAGTGTTGAGTCTTAATTAAAGTCTTCCGCTTATTTATTATCTTTTATTCTCGTATTTCTACTTCTCTATTGTTGTGGTTGGGTTAGGCTGACGTGTCCGGTGGGAAATGGACACGTGCCATCACATTCGAATTTGGGGTGTGACAGCTTTACTCCTACAAGTGTGGTGAGACATCTTGTAACGATCTGTTCTCGTTGTTATGGAAAAGCAAACGGGGAAAAATTTGGGGCCGAAAAACTTTTTCATAGTATTTGGATCTTCCCAACCTAGTCCAGATTTGAACGAAATCGGAGTCTTTAAGGTGTAGGAAATCTGGTAACAATTGGGTGATTGAATTTTGATTTTGATTACATGAGTAGTTAGATAACTCGTTAAAGAACCCGTATGATTTTACATAATTGAATTCTGGTGAGTAGAACTCCCAGAATCGATCTTAGAGTAAAGGGTATTTTCTGAGAGTCGTTGGTTAGAAGTGTGTTGTGAAATAGGAATTTTGGAATCCTTGAATTAGCTCTCTGGCTCGCGTAACCCGCTTTGGCGCTGGATTTTGCCGCTCTGGCGGGTACGCTACAACGGTGTGACGGCCGCTGTAGCGGGCTCGATGCAAATTAAAGTCGTTAATAAACCCCTAAACGACCTCATTATGCACGTTTCGACCTTTAGAGCTAAGGAACGAACCCCAGGCGACTCCTACTCGTTTTTCACCATTCTTGAGGCTAAAGGTAAACTTTTCACTCCTCGAATCCATTTTTCGATCCGTAGAACGTAATAGAATGGGTGAATATTGATGGGGGAAGGTTTTGTTATAGATTCTATGGTAGACACAACCCTAATTTGGATGATTGGGATCATGGGTTTGATCTAGGGTTCATAAAATTGTTAGTAATCCGGGTAATTAATGATTGTTTATTCTGGTATTATATTGATTGTTTGTAGACCAAGAACAAGCGGAACAAATCCGGAAAGGGAAGGATAAAGTTTCTTAGGGTTTCAAACTTGTTTCGAGGCAGGTGATGATTGTGATTCTATGATTGTGTGATGTATGCTTGTTCTTGCTTCATTATGATACTTGTATATGTATGAATGTTGCAATGTTAATCACACTAGTTGTAAATGAGTTAGAGAAATTATTATTGCCATGAAATCGTGACTTGAATGTATGATATTGAGGATATACTTGTGTTTGTGATTGTGGTGTGTGATAGGATTGGTTGCCACGTTCCGGCATAACTAACTTGGATCGATTGCCACGTTCTGGCATAAATATGGGATCGGTTGCCATGTTCCGACATAAATATGGGATCGGTTGCCACGTTTTGACATGCTAACTGTTTGGGTTTGGGTTTCATGAGAGGACCAATGATGTGATATAAAATGTGAAATTGATCGTTGTTCGTAAATGTTGATAATATTGTATATGTTGATATATATGCATGTGATTATATTGTTGTCTTGCTTGTTTATGTTGCACTAGTGGGATAGCCGCGTGATCCTACCAGTACACTGTGGTTTTTTGAGTACAGGGCATCTTCAAGCGGCTATTGACAGACCTCGCTTAGGAGATCGTTGACCATTGCTTCGAATAGAAGGGTGAGCCAAATCTTCCGAGCTTCCATGGGATTCTCTTTCGTTTATGTCCACCATTTCCGGACTTAGACAATTGTTTAGTTAGTTGGTTAGTTCATTAGTTTGGGGGCTGCATCCCTTCTTGTTTAGACTTGGTTCATTGTTAGATGTTTTGGTACATTGACTTTCAGATTCTAGGTTACTCTTCCGCATTGTTAGTTTATTATTGTTAGACTTTTGTTAGAGTTTATGGAAACTCTATTTTTCTTTCCTTAGTATTTGACTCAAATGCCTTAGTTATTGCTTTAGTTGCTTGGTTTGGGTTGTAGTAATGGCTCTCCCACAGGAGTGTTAGTGTGAGTATCAATCACGATGGTCTGGGTCGTGACAAAGTTAGTATCAGAGCCTAGGTTCGTTGATCTCGATGTACCGAAACGAGTAGAAAAATCTAGTAATTGCATATAGGTTTTTATTCTTCACGATGTTTTTACTATCTGTTGCTTCATTTTATTTTTTATCTTAATATTTTACAGTCATTTTTTTCTTATGACAATTCCCTTTTCTTAATAGCTTGTCTTTTGAGTTGACACAAAATTTAGAAGTTAGGTCTGTGTAATGTAAGTACTACATGAATTGATGAAAAAAAAATACTAGGCACAATTTATTTATTTTTCACTCTTTTGAATATGATTTTTGGTTCTGCAAACGATATAGTTTAACTGATCTTCCACTTTTATAGCCCTATCTTACTGAAATGGAAATGTAACAATCCATATTGTTTTTGCATATTGTGAAGTGGCTGTGTATTTGGATTAAAGGAGATCTTTTTAGTTAATGACTTATAGGACTCTTTTTTTTATGAAAAGGTAGTAGAGTGAAACTGCTGGATCAGTGTAGATTATATCGCAATGGGATTAAATTTTTCTTACAAAATATTTTCATTTTTATACGTAAGAGATTGAAAATGATATTTTTTAATTCAAATTGTAAGAAGACAAGAGATCTTATTTCTTCGTTTCTCTATGTGCTTCTACAAACACATTTAAAAACTTATATGTGTAGATTCTATTGCTTTAAATTTGATTTTTTTTGTTGAAGATTTTATCTTTTGAACTATTTGAAATTCATTAATGAATTTGTGACATCCTCTTACTGTGTGAATTTTTTTCTATTTGAAACTCTAGAGAAATAACTTACAAAAGAAAAATCTAGGATTTTAAGTAAGTTTGAGAGGAATGATTTTCTAGTTATTTTTATAAGAATATAAAATTTAAGTGAGTGGATGTAAATATTCTAAGAGATGAGATCTCTCACCCTATTATAAATTAAATAGAAGAAAATGAACATTTTAAATCTCTTATGTGTAAAAAAGGATTATTTTCTTGAGTAATAATCATAAAAAAGATAAGTCTTGCACAATATATATATATTTACCTATATGGTATATAGAAATAGATACCCTTGTAGCAATATTACAAGTAATAAAAAGCTTAGATGAAAATCTAAAAAGAAAAATAGTAAAAATAATTACTTTAAATAATAAAAAAGACGAAGAAAGATATAATATTATAAATTATAATTTCTTTGACACCTCTGATTATTACTTTTCAGAATAAAAATGAGCTTAAAAGAAATTTCGAAACTATTAAAAGATTTAATAGAAAGTCAAAAACAATTAACTTTACGGTTAAAAATGATAGAAATAGAAATTATTTCTATAAAAGAAAATCTTCCGGAAAGAATCACAAGCATAATAGAAAAAACTGAAAATTTTGACAAAAGAGTCAGTCAAAAATACATAAAGGATTTACTAGCCAAAAAGGTGGCAAGTAAAACTACCTATCAAAAAGGAAGTATGGATGAAATGCTAATCCATAAATTCCTAGAAAAACAAAACATAGATCTAGAAGAAAATCTAGAAACAACTGAAAATTCTGAATTAAAAGGAGAATTACAAAAAGATGAATGAACTAGATGAACTAGTATATGCAATGGAAGATCTCAATCTTTCAGAGCAAGAACTGAGAGTTTTTATGAATAATGGGGAAACAGGAGGACCCCAAGGAAAATTTGAAGGATCTACTTCTTCAATTAAAGAAGAATGGCAAGAGCCAGAAAAAGATTATAAAAAATTTGCAAACAAAGCAAAAAAGAATAACGATTTTGTAAAACAATATCATAATAGTGATAAATCAAAATTCATGCCGAATAGTCTCCCAACTAGAGACATTGGAACCCAATTTCTAGATTTGGATTGTAAAAGAGATCCAGAGACAAGCCTAGATTTATGGTCTCAAAATATGCTTTTATATTTCCTATTAGGAAAAGGAAATTACAATGATGAAGAAAAATACATCATCATGATAAACACTTTCATAGGAAAAGTAAATGACTGATTTTCTGGATTAACAGAAGATTTAGAAAAAATAATAAAAAATGACACTATTATTTTTTTAAATATTTTTTTATATTTTATTAAGTTGAATAATATTTTTAGTACGCAGTAGTCAATATTTTTATGTAGATTAAAATTTAAAAAGCAATCAATTTTATAAAACAATAATAAATTATTTTAAAAATCTTATTAAAAAAAGTAAGTACATCATTTTTCATATATTTTGCACCATTTTTCATAATTTCTTCAATATCAACATGATGTGTTGGTATGATTACACTATCAGATGGATTTCATCCTTTATATATAGCTTCAATTTTTTCGTTCTCCAAATCATTTAGATATTATTTTATTTTCGTATCCTTGATTTCTTTGTTCCGATTTAATTCAATCTCTAATATATCTAGGGACAAGATCATATACACCATATTCGATTTCAATTTCTTTAATTCTAGAAGTTCTATTATTTTCTTGAGTAACACCAACAATTAACTCTTCTAACTAGAGTAAGCCCAGCAGCCAGGTTTGATCCTCCGTGCAGCAACCCGACCGGTATATACCCCATAAAGAAAATTAGACTGTGAAGTGAGTAGCTGTATCCAACAATCTTTTGTCAATATCGTTTCTCAAAATAAAATAATAGAAATAAATGAAACGCATATGATAAATTTTTGCAACAAAATAAATACTTAGACTCGTATGGTAGCATAATTTCACTTGATTAATTAATAATGATATTTAATCCTTCGTACTTTTGATCATTGAGTTACCTAATAAGTCAAAATAATAATAAAGTAATAAACTATTAACTATTAACTAACTTGTATTAAGCATTAATGAATGATAATAACTAATAAGTAATAACTAAAAAGTAATATTGTAATAATAATAATAATAATCTTGCTAGCATTTTAAGAGAAATAATAAATTAATAACTAATAATAACAAGTTATATAAGTAATATTATAATAATGATAATAATCTTATTAACAATTTAAGAAAAATAATAAATTAATACCTAATAAAAATAAGTAATGGAGTAACTAATATGTGATATTGTAGAGATATATATTTCTAATATGATAGAAATTTAAAACAACTTTGAGCTTGATAAAATAAGTAATTATACAACTTTGTTGAACTTATTCCCTTAACATGTTGCATAACACTAGAATTCGACCAGAGTTACTAATTAAGTTGTTTTGTACTCATTTTTTTCATTAAATTAATTAGTTGTATGTTTAGGTCAATTTTACATGTTGCTCACAAAATATAAAACTTTACTTGAAATGAATTAAGATGATATAATTTGCTCTTTTGAAATTAAACAATAATTATAACTCGGTTTCAAATATCATGTGAACAAAAAGTCCTTGATAAAGAGCGTGTTAGAAAAGACGGATCATTATAAAAAACAAACAAAACTTTTTCACTGACAAACTTTTGAAGAACGAATAATACAAATATGAAAAACACAAGTAAAATGTGAAATACTAAATATGATAAATACAAAATCACATGATACATATTTTTAGGCATGATTATGGCATAGCAAAAGAAACAAATTTATGAGGTCATTGATACAATGGGCTGAAGGTATATATCAGCTTGCAATGACAATAGGATTGGACAAAACTTATGTAGGTCAATTCCAAATTGGATTAGAAAAAATAAAATAAAACAAATTCCAAAAATAAATAATTATTTAGGGTCAAACAATGTTAACCTTTTTATTTAGGTACTTATGTTTTAAAGCAAGATCTAAAATCAATGTGATATTTTCTTTATTGAGAAAACACAATAAAACAACATTTTTATATATCCATGAAAAATTACATCTTATAAATTTAAAAAATGAAGAAGTTCTTGCTATACATGACATTAAAAAATATTATTTTATCATGTCAAAATTTTTAAATTACAAATTTAGTTGAGTAATTTTTTAGAAGAGAAAAACCTTTGACCTTTACAAAAAGAAATTTAATAATTTTGTTAAATAAATTTGCATAATTGAATGACCTTTTGAGATATTCATTCGGAGATAATGTCAAAATAGTTAAACATAAGTTTGCTAAAATTTGGTGACCAGATATAAGTTGCAACTACTATTTGTAAATTATTAATATTGGTTCCTTTTTTATTAGTGTACTTACATGATAAGAATGACATGTGAAAAATGGAAAGTTATTATAAAACAAATTCAAGTATAAAGGAAAAAAAAAAATTCAACTATAAAGAATTAATTATTTATGTTTTAATTAGTGGACTGGGTTGCATCAGGATGGTTCACTACTAAATATACCTTTTAAGGAAAATTATATAATTATACGATTTAAGATAGTATAATTTTTAAAAATCTATACTATTTGAATTAATTATAAAAAAATACTTTTTCCTTCTCTCTATCTTAACATCTGGAATTTCGGATATATCACTCCATCTCTATTTGATACATTACAATTTTGTTTGTGAACAATGTATCTGGTACGAATATTATTATTGATACATAACTCTAATTATTTCAAACCAAAATCAGTATGAATCTGGTTTATAATTATATATCTAATACATAAGATATCATTTGCTATGTATCTGGCGAAGGAGCAATGTATCTGTGAGTTCTGAAAAATTCCGAATTATTGTAATTTGAAAAACTTTCAAGATTGAATGTAATTAGCACCCAAATTATTGATTTTTTTTTACTTTATACTAATTTTAGTGCTCAATATTTAATAATCATAAAAATATAAGTCTCGCACTATATTAGTATATTTTTTATATTTTATTAAGTTGAACAAACTTTTTAGTATGCAGTAGTCATTATTTTTATGTAGATTAAAGTTTAAAGAAATCATTTAAAAAAGCAATAATAAAAAATTAATTATTTTGATGATGCTATTAACTTAGGAGTTATAATTTCACTTGATTAGTTAATAATGATATTTAATTCTTGATACTTTTGATCATTGAGTTACCTAATAAATCAAAATAATAATAAAGTAATAAACTAATAACTATTAACTAACACGTATTAAGTATTAATAATAATAATAATAATAATAATAATAATAATAATAATAACAACAACAACAACAACAACAACAACAACGTATAAGTAGTCACTAAAAAGTAAAATTGTAATAATAATCTTGCTAGCATTTTCAAAGAAATAATAAATTAATAACTAATAATAATAATAATAATTTATATAAGTAATATNAAATAATAAATTAATAACTAATAAAAAAAAGTAATGGAGTAACTAATAAGTGATATCGTAGAGATATGAGAATTAAAGAGTCTTGAGAAAGTTGAAATTAAATATTAAATTCTTGAAAGTTAAAAGAGTAGAGAAATTGAGAGAATATGAAAAAGTATTTATAGATTAATGGGGAGTTTTTTTTTTTTTGTTGAAAAAAAACTTTAATAAAATTCGAGATTAGATTTCAGAATTTTTTTGACTGTTAGTGGTCCCCACATTGGTCAAAAAATTGACAAAGAGATTCTGTTCGTGCGTCCAACGAATATTCCTTTGTGGGCTTTTACTGATTTGGGCCGATTTCGGATCGACCCGAACCCATACGATGGACACCCTTAGTTTCACCTATATAAATGATCATCATAGGTAAAATAATTAACAACAAGGCAAAAAAATAAAATTAAATTACTGATTTGTGAGAGTTCTTGAGTTCCTCTTTCAGGTATGTTTAATTTTCATCTTCTTTATGAATTGTGACATGTGAGTTTCCATGTGCTTTCATTTGAAATCAGTTTTTAATCTTTTACAAAAAAAATAGTTTTATATCCTTTTATAAGATATATTCATTTTTTTTTACAAATATGAGATTTGAAAAGAATATTTTATTTTATTCAAATTGTAAGAAGACAAGATATCTCATTTTCTTGTTTCTACAAACGCATTTAAAACTTATATATGCTTTAGATCTGTTTGTGTTTGAGCATTTTATCTTTTGAACTATATGAAATTCATGATGGACTGTATGAATTTTTTCTATTTGAAACTCTAGAGAAAGAACATAACAAAAGTGAATCTAGGATTTTAAGTGACCTTGAGAGAGACATTTTCTAGACCTTTTCAAAATTCTTTTTACTTTTATAGCATTTTTATACATAAGAGATTTTTTAGTTTTAAAAGATCTTCATTTTTATACATATGAAAATTTAAAAACGTCACTTTTTTGTATTTAAATTGAAAAAAGGACAAGAGATCTTATTTCATGTAAATTCTGGAGTCTTTCATTTGTGAAAGTGGATCTAAATTTCGGGAGAAATTATTTTCCAACCCTATATAAATTTCTTTTAGTTTAATAACCTTTTTTTTTAATAAGAGATCTACACTCTTTACACCTAAGAAATGTGAAAAGACAATTTTTATTTAAAAAAATGGTAAAAAGGCAAGATAAATCATTTCCTTCCAAGGGAATTTAGTACAATTGTCATAAAGGTATGTTCATCCTTGAAAACAAAACATGTTTATCACGGAAACATGTTCTTTAATAGTGTCTCTATTACAATTTATATGGAATATTTAAGACTTCGAGAGTCAAATTTTTCAAATTCAGGTATGAGATCTATAAGGTTTTCAAAATAAAATTATATATGTTCGATAATTATGTAAAATTACTATAAGTCAAGTAATTGACAATTCAAAATATTTGAAAGTTGTATGACAAAAGTCACGGTCAAAATTCTCAAAACTCAAAGAGCCATTTATATTGAGACTAAGAGAATATTTTTTTTCATTTCCTTTTTATCCTAATGATATGGAATTTTGGAATTGACAGTTTGAATTTAATTTGTTTATTTTGTTAAACTTTGTGCTAGGTCAAAATCAGACAATCAAGTTGATAGAGAGAGTACATAAATAAAAATAATTTGATTATTAATGAATTGTATATACATGCCTGATTGAATAGACTTTTTCTGATTTTTTGTTTGTTCTCTTTCATGAAGCAATGGCTTCCAAAGATGAACTTCACGAAAATGAAGTAGTAAAAAAACCCTCAAAAATTGTCAAAGGGAAAAAAAGCAACTTAATGGGCGAACGTTCTGTTGTCTTGCCACGTGTTGTACGTATTTACATAACGGACAATGACGCCACAGACTCGTCCAGTGATGAGGATGACAATCTTCAAGGAGAGAAGTTCAAACAACATAAAAGGATTTGTAAAGAAATTATCATCAGAAATGGAAAAACCAAGGTCACTTCAAAGATGGTATCGTCCAAAGAGAAAAAAGATACAAAACTTCTCCAAGAAAATGTAAGGAAGTACAGGGGAGTTAGACAACGAAAATGGGGAAGATGGGTTGCAGAGATTCGAGATGTAAGAACGAATAAACGACGTTGGTTGGGAAGTTTTGACACTGCGCTAGAAGCTGCTTTGGCTTATGACAAGGCAGCCATTGAAATAAAAGGTGCTAATGCTGTGACAAACATTATCGAGCCACCACCAAAGGAAAGCAACCCCATCCACCAATAAGGAAGACAAAAGGCATGTTGATCCTTGTATGTTTAGTTAATTTATTGGTTCAACTTTCCATAGGTTTATCCATTTCACCTTTGAAATTATAAGTTCAAAGGTTGAACGTTTTAGAAGTTGAAAGACATGAATGTAAATAAGAAGGTTTCGTTAGGGGGGAGAGTCTGGGGGCTAGCCCCATATCTTCTTCCCCTTATTGGTAGAAGTATTTAGTAATCACATATAATTTTTACTATTTGTTGCTTCATTTTGCTTTGTATCTTAATATTTTACTGTCAATTTTTTATGGAAATTTTGTTTTCCTAATAACTTCTCTTTTGAGCTGTTAGTCATTGAAAATAATCTTTCTTCACAAAATGAAAGAAAGGATAGTGTATATTTTATTACTTCTCCATACTCTATTTGTGGAATTACACTATATATATTATTGTTATTATTGAACTAATTAATTGGAGGAACATGAATAGCTATGATTTATGTATTGATGAAGCGGAGTTGTTTTTGTTGTATTCCTTGTAAATATTTGCTAAAAGAACTTTCTCTTTAAAATGCTACTTTTCTAGATAAACCTTGGGTTAAAAAAAAGTTTAGAAAATATATTTTTGATGTAACAGAAATGTTCAATATAGCTTAACATATATCGTAAAATAAGTAATTGAAAGTTTTTTAAAAAAAAATTGTTCACTTGAAAAGCTAAATTCTTTACATGAAGCTACTACTTCTTTTCTTTCTTAACACATCGTGAGGAGCTTGACATAGAAATTTGATCATAGTTATTTATTACGTTGTTTTATATCACATAGATTTTTACTCATTTTCTTCATTAAGTAGATTAGTCGTATGTTTAGGTCAATTTTGTATAGTTCTCACTAAATGTAAATTCATTCTTAATATGGATTAAGGCGATACTATTTTTATTTTTAAATTAATAATAATCATGCTTTAGTTTCAAACATGATTGAGTAAATAGAGATATCCTGATAAGACAGATATATACATAATCACATAGTACATATTTTTGGGCTTGATTTTGGCGTGACAAAAGAATTCATGAGGTTGAATGGACCAAAGCATACTCTTCATTGAAATCTCCTCAACATTTTCATTCTTAATAATGATTTTTTTTACGTGCCTTTTCACCTCGCTTTGACTTCTCCCATTTGACCTTCCCTTTATTCTCATTAGAATGGGTCGTTAGGTTGTAGCCCTACTAGTAAAATCTAATAGGATAAGGCAAGATAAAAGAACTTCTTTGGACTCAAATGGTTAATTTTCTAGTAATATCTTATTTTGGGGGCTTTCTGATGGCCTTGTTTTGTGATTCTTGGATGCCATAACTGTACGAAAAGAGAAATCAACAAAGAACGTCACTAGTGTGTTAAATTATTTATGATAAAAAATTCTTTCTTTATTATGTGCATAAAAATATTCATCAATCATTTTATTAATACGAGCTAATTTTATATAACCTAATCCTTCTTAAATTTCTAGAGGGAATTGGAAATTGATCTAACAGATTAAAAAATCTCGACTTTAAGAATCACATATCGTATATTTATTTGTTTATATAACATGTATTTATCCATAAGTAGCTAGCGTTATTCAACTCTGAAAATTTGTACATACTTGATTTTTATTTAAAGATACGTATGTATGTTTATTTTGTATCACTTGTCACAAAACACAAGCATAATCTCACATAAAATTCAAGATTCACTTTTATCTGGCTCTCCTTTATTATTTTAAATAGAAAAGAAGTCATAAATCTATCAAAGAATTGTGAATATAAGAGTATGCTTTTGTCTATTCAACCTCATGAATTTGTTTCTTTTGTCACGCCAAAATCAAGCCTAAAAATGTGTACCGTGTGATTATATATATATATATATATATATTTGTCTTATCATGATATCTCTATTTACTCAATCATGTTTGAAACTAAAGCATGATTATTATTAATTTAAAAAGAAAAATAGTATCGCCTTAATCCATATTAAGAATGAATTTACATTTAGTGAGAACTGTACAAAATTGACCTAAACATACGACTAATCTATTTAATGAAGAAAATGAGTAAAAATCTATGTGATATAAAACAACGTAATAAATAACTCTGATCAAATTTCTATGTCAAGCACCTCTCGATATGTTAAGGAACCAAAGAAATAGTAGCTTCATGTAAATTATTTAGCTTTTCAGAAAATTTTCAAGTGATCTATTTTTTTAAAAAAATCTTCCGATTACTTATTTTGCGATATATGTTAAGCTATATTGAACATTTCTGTTACATCAAAAACATATTGTCTAAACTTTTTTTAACCCAAGGTTTATCTAGAAAAGTAGCATTTTTAAGATAATGTTCTTTTAGCAAATATTTACAAGGAATACAACAGAAACAACTCCGCTTCATAAATACATAAATCATGGCTATTCATGTTCCTCCAATTAATTAGTTCAACAACAACAATAATATATATAGTGTAATTCCACAGATAGAGTGTCACGACCCGATTTATCAAGTCATGATGGCACCTACTATAACCCACCAGCAGGTAAGCCAACCCGTAACCCGGAACAACAAGTAATGGGTCTGAGGATAGAAATTAAACAAGAGTAGGCAAATAACAATATAAACAGGCGAAAGCAACCCACGACATATATACAAATAAAGATCCCTCCCAGAACCTGGAAGTCACCAGTACAGAGCTACTACAAAATGAGTACAAGTCCCAAAACTGGACAACAGAGACTGGACTGTCTCGAAAGGAAAAAGACAAGTCTATATATACAGATGGAGACTGAAATAGTACAAAACGCCGTGTGCTCACCCCCGTCTCCGGATAAGTCTACTCCAAGCTCGATCAACGCTGGCTACTAGTGCTCGGACCTGCATCACAAAATAGATGCAGAGCGTAGCATGAGTACCAAAACAACAGGTACCCAGTAGGCATCATCGGCCGACTGAGCAAGATAAGCAAAAGT
>NC_064282.1:92827027-92840012 GCF_019186545.1 Solanum stenotomum
CGAACCCCTCCATACTCAAGCAAATCAATAAACAATTGCCTAAACATGCTCAATCTCACGAGGGAAAGCCATAGCCTACCTGAAAGCCGACCACGCGTGCTCCAACTCACGGTACCGAAACTTTTCCCCTCCGAACGGTTTCCAAATGCTTCCCCACTAACAAAAGGTTAATCACCTCGTCATTACGAATATATTGACACTAAAATTATATTTTTCGGACACGGACCCAAAATCGGGTCTAAAACGGGATTGTGGGACCCACAATTGGAATCCCGAAAACAAATCCGTGAAAACGTCCCAAATACCTTACTAAACTAATACCCCAAAATTTAGCACAAACAGATGCCTAAAACATAGCAAATCAGCCACAACAATTAACACTAGTAGCCCCTTGATCACCCATTTCTGAAAATACGAGACCCTTCCAACCCAAATAGATTATACCACGACGATCCTTGCGAAAAACTCTACAAGTTAGCCTCAAGAATGACTCAAAACGGACCTAAGATGATCAAGATCTCACATTTCAAAATTCAACAACCATTCATTCCGAAAATCACCCTAGCAGTAGCTAAAATCGATTTCTTACCTCAAACGAAGCCTCCCCTTGCGTTCCCGAGATCACCTCTAGATTCCCCATGAAATTCTCTTGAAGTTAGCCTTTTGAATCACTTAATTCGGGCTTAAAATGGAGGAGAAATCTTATGTTGAAGATGTGAAAGAAATAATGGACGAAATTCGTCCTAAAATCTGGAAATTTCCAGATTTCCATCCGCCGCGTTAGAATTCTACAACCCTTCAAAGTTAAATTTCGATGTTCCGGACTCGTTCGGAGTCGGAAAAATACAAACCATATATGGAATCTGATTGAAAATGATATTTCGGACTCAACGGTGAAGGCGAAATTTCCATTTGGAGATCGCTTCAATGAAAAGTGGGTCCCACACCCAGTATCGTTTTGAGCCAGATTCCACAACTGCCATCTAAAGCCTCGGAAAGTGAACAAAGGGTCGTTCTAGACCAAAATCGATATTCCGAAGCTAACCTAGCTGTCGGAATTTTCATCTGAGCATGTCTTCCAAGAAGATTGACCAAAGTCAACTTTTCAAGTTATAAAATCTCCAAAATAGGGAAAGGGGCCTAAAACCCAAACGAACGACCAGGCGACCGAACAGTCAGTGCCAGCAAGTCATAAATGACTTGGGGTCGCTACAGGAATGCTCTATACGAGGGAAAGAATTCTTTAATTTAAAAATGACCTGGAGGGTCATTACATAGAGTATGGAGTATGGAGAAGGTAATAAAATATACACTAACCTTTCTTTCATTTTGTGAAGAAAGATTAATTACAATGACCAACAACTCAAAAGAGAAGTTATTAGGAAAACGAAATTTCCATAAGAAAAAAATATGGCAGTAAAATATTAAGATACAAAGCAAGATGAAGCAACAAATGGTAAAAATTATATGTTATTACTAAATACTTCTACCAATAAGGGGAAGAAGATATGAGGCTAGCCCCCGGACTCTACCCCCTAACGAAACCTTTTTATATACATTCATGTCTTTCAACTACTAAACATTCAACTTTTGAACTCAAAATTTCAAAGGTGAAATGGATAAACCTATGGAAAGTTGAACCAATAAAGTAACTGTTAGTGAAAGCTTACAAGATAACAAAAATACAAGATTACAATTGAAAATAAAAAATGAAGAAATAAATCTCTTCAGGCTGAGGCGCGGATATCTCGCTCTTTTTAAGGAGATTCAAGCCCACTGCAGCTAATGTTTTCACCGGTCCAGCAGTAGTCCTTCTTGACTTGTCCCCTCCAGGATACAACAGCCTAATCACAAAATATAACTCAACAACTCTGGACAAGAGTTGAGTCCAAAGCTCCACAAAAGAAACACCTCCCTTCAACTAATAAGAACTCTCTTTTTGACAAACCTTATGCACTCTATATTTTCTTGTGTATCTTATGTCTCCCAAACCAAATGAAGACCACCACTATTTATACTAAAGGAAGTCTTCCTAGCAATGAGTAGGAAGATAATGGTGTAGTAAATAGTGAAGATAATGGTCTTAGGAGTTACATAGGTTACAAGGTGTCATGGAGGAATAAAGAGTGAGAAGTAATGGGATAAAAAAGCTTACAGCCACCAACGGCTGAATCTGCTGCAATTGCACCAAGAAATTAGTAACATATGCAATTACTCTATGGAGTAATGCACCAACTTAATGGTCCAAACGACAGCAAAATAATATCCATTAACTCCCACCATACTACAACAAATGAAAGTCAACCAATGCATATTCTAATGCAATAATGAATAGAGGGAGTAATGACTGACTTAGGGGCAAACAATCAATGCTAAAATGTAACATTCTTATAATATTAAAATGCCCCTACACTAATAATCCCCCACTCATATTAATATTAGTTAAGAGAGTCTATTAGCTGAAGGAAGACTATTATGCATAATGAAGGTGTGCTCTGCATTGAACCTCCACTTAGTGAATCAATAACTTTTACTCCAGAGTCGTAGTGGTCTCAGACTTGAACTATGATTGCTTGAGGGAAATAAAATATCAATGTCCACACATAATAATCAAGGTGTTGACATAAGCTTTAAAGCCAACACGTTATGGCCATGTGCTATCCCGGTTTCATGAGTGCTTTTGAGAATAAACTCAATTCTCATAAGAAACGACCTACTTCCACACATCACATAGGTGAAATCTGTCGAGAGTGCTCCTGTAAGCTTAACACTCCACCCATACGGGCTACAGATATTCATTAAGAGTTTTATCAACTCAACCTTCACAAACTACAGGAAACAATGCACTCACATCATAGGGAAGGAATAAAAAGATAGTGCATTTTTTCACAACAAGTCATCATATGATTAGTTTTTCCGTTTGAACCTGGTTATAGGATCTCTAGTCTCCAGGTTGGGTTTCCTCATATATGACTCAAGGATTTATAGGCTTCAATCCCATCCCCCTCGATGTGCTCCAGACCTTTTCTCTTGGTAAGGCCTTAGTAAGAGGATCTGCAAGATTATCACAAGATTTGACATAATCAACATTAATGGTACCATTTGTCAAATACGATCTTACATTACTATGCTTCCTCCTTATAGGTCTGGATTTACCGTTATAATAACGGTTTTGAACTCTACCAATCGCAGCGGTGCTATCACAATGAATTAAAATAGGAGGAATTGGTTTTTCAAAATAAGGTATTTGAAATAACAAATCTCTTAACCAATTCGCTTCCTCACTAGCTGAAGCTAAAGCAATTAGTTCAGCCTCCATGGTAGAGTTAGCAATAATAGTTTGCTTTTTTGATCTCCAACAAACAGCACCACCACCTAAAGTAAAGACATAACCAGTGGTAGAACATGAATCACCTGATAAAGTGTTCCAATCTGCATCACAAAAGCCTTCAAGTACAGCAGGATATTTTTTATAGAACAAACCACAATTTTTTGTTCCAATTAAATATCTCATAACTCTTTTTACAGCATGCCAATGTTCATTACCTGGCTTGCTTGTAAACCTGCCAAGTACTCCTACTGCATATGCAATATCAGGCCTAGTGCAATCAGTCACATACCTCAAACTTCCGATTATGCTAGCATATTCCTTTTGATTTATTACATCATTTTCACTTTCAACAGGAAATAAGTGAACACTTGAATCAAAAGGAGTTGCAACATGCTTGCAATCAAGAAAGTTATATTTTTTCAATATTTTCTCAACATAATGTGACTGGTCAAGGAAAATTCCATCACATGTTCTTGTAATTTTTATTCCAAGAATAACATTTGCCTCACCAAGATCTTTCATATCAAAATGGCTTCTAAGAATATTCTTAGCTTCATCAATAACATTCATGTTAGAGCCAAAGATCAACAAATCATCAACATATAGGCAAATAATCACATGTGAATTATTCCAAGACTTATGATATATGCACTTATCACACTCATTTGTTTTAAAACCATTTTCAATCATGCAGGAATCAAACTTTTCATGCCATTGCTTAGGTGCCTGTTTCAAGCCATATAGGGATTTAGTAAGTTTACATACTTTGCTTTCTTGGCCTGCTTCAACAAAAGACTCGGGTTGATCCATATAAATTTCCTCATTTAGGTCTCCATTTAAAAAAGCAGTTTTTACATCCATTTGATGAATTTGCAAATCAAAAATTGCAGCCATAGCAATTAAAAGTCTTATGGATGTAATTCTTGTTACCGGTGAAAAAGTATCAAAAAATTCTAGGCCTTCTAGTTGTTTAAAACCTTTTGCAACTAGCCTAGCCTTGTATTTATCAATAGATCCATCCGGTTTCAATTTTTTTCTTAAGACCCATTTGCAACCAATAGTTTTACAACCCGGTGGTAAATCAACTAACTTCCAAGTTTTATTAGAAATTAGTGATTCCATTTCATCATTTACAGCCTCTTTCCAAAAAATAGAATCATGTGAAGATAATGCTTCTTTCAAAGTGAGAGGGTCATCTCCAACATTAAACACATAAAAATCAGGACCAAAATCTTTTTCTACTCTAGCTCTTTTACTTCTTCTTAACTCAAAATCATCAACTTCTTTATTTTTCAAAGTAGAAGTAGAAGAACTAGGTAGTGACAAAATATTTTGTTCAATCCTTTGACCCCCACTATTTTTAGAATCAAAAGGAAATTTATTCTCATGAAAAATAGCATCACCCGATTCTATCACAATATTATCTTCAAGATTAAAAAATCTATAGGCTGTACTATTTGAAGCATAACCAAGAAAAGCACAAGTAGTAACTTTCTTACCCAACTTTGTAATCTTGGGATCCATTAGCCTCACAAAGGCTAGACAACCCCAAACTCTTAGATATCCCAAACTTGGCTTGTAACCTTTCCACAATTCAAAAGGTGTCAATTTAGACTTTTTATGAGGCACACGATTCAACACATAACAAGCAGTTAAAATAGCTTCACCCCAAAAATTTAAAGGTGCATGTGACTCAATAAGCATGGCATTAGTCAATTCAACCAAAGTTCTATTTTTCCTTTCCGCTACTCCATTAGATGAAGGAGAGTAAGGAGGAGTAGTTTCATGAATTATTCCCAATGATCTAACAAAAGAATTAAACTCATTTGACTCATATTCACGGCCTCTATCACTTCTAATTCTTTTTATTTTTCTTCCAAACTGATTTTCAACCTCATGGAGATAAGTTTTGAAATTTTCAAAAGCATCACTTTTATTTTTCATCAAGTAAACATATGTAAACTTAGAAAAATCATCAATGAAAGTGATAAAATATCTATTACCTCCACGAGTTAAAATTCCACCAAGTTCACAAATATCAGTATGAACTAATTCTAACAAATCAGTTTTTCTTTCAACTTGAAAATGAGGCCTTTTAGTGATTTTGGCTTTACTACAAGCCTCACACTTTTCAAAATTCTTTTTAATCATTGGAATTAATCCTAAACTACTCATGATTCCAACATAACGATCATTAATATGACACAAACGAGCATGCCAAAAATTGGTAGAAGAAAGCATGTAAACAGAAGTAGAAGTTTTATTCATTTCAACATTCAATTTGAACATCCCATCACATGCATACCCCTTTCCCACAAAAATACCCTTCTTCACTATTACATATTGATCAGATTCAATAATCTGTTTAAAGCCTGCTTTATTAAGAAGAAAACTAGACATCAAATTTTTCCTCATAGAAGGAGTATAAAGTACATCTTTCAAAGTTAATACCCTTCCAGAAGTAAAACACAATTCAACATCTCCCTTTCCAAGCACTTGAGTAGTGTGAGCATCACCAAGCATGATGGTTTTGGGCTCCTCAAAATGAGTATATTTCTTAAACCAGTCTTTGTCATAACAGACATGACGGTTTGCACCAGAATCAGCCCACCATCCATCAACATTCTCAACCATGTTTATGTCGGTAATCACCGCCACAAAAGGTTCTTCGGTAACGTTTGCCTGAGGGTTAGGACCACGTTTCCGGAATCTGCAAAATCGAGCAATATGCCCACTCTTGCCACAAACAAAGCACGGTCCTTTGTCTTGAACTTGTTGATTTTGTGCTTGGTTATTTTCACCATTATTTTTCTTGGGAGGTCTACCATTATTTTTCTTGAATTTTTTCTTCTTAGGCTTCAAAGAAGTATTTTTGTGAGATTCAGGAGTAGCATTATTTGAAGTAATTAAATTTACCTTCGTTGTGATGTTGTTCTCTTCTGTTTGTAAAAGTGCATCTTGGCCCCTTGCCTCTTCTTCCATGCGGATTTTCATTATCAAGGTTTCAAGAGAGGTTTCCTTTTGTTTGTGGCGCATAGTTTTTTGAAATTCCTTCCAAGAAGGTGGAAGTTTATCTACTATGCCACAAACAATAAGGTTATCTCCAATTTTTACCTCCTCGGACCTTAGCTCTCCAACAATCATTATAAAGTCTTGAGCTTGGTCTACCACTGATTTGTTGTCCACCATTTGGAAACGAAAAAATCTACTAGCCGCATATTTTTTCGCTCCAGCCTCTTCGGTATCATACTTACTCTGCAACGCTTTCCAAATTTTCTTTGCACTAGAGTAAGTTCTATCATAATAATCATAAAAATTATCAGATAGACAATTAAGAATATAATACCGACACTTATAGGAATCACCATCGTACTTTTCCACTTTCTCTAGATGAGAAATAGTTTCATCATCATTCATAGAGGTGATGTCTACTTTATTAGGATTCTTCTCAGTTAACACATAAGAAACATTGAGAAGACTCAAGTAGAAAAGTACTTTACCCTTCCATCTCTTAAAATGGTTACCATTGAACCGAAATGGCTTGTTAAGGTCTCCCATCTTGACATCCGCGGTTTTTTCAATTGTAGTCATGTTGAATCTCCTTAAAATTGTTAGTGAAAACTTACAAGATAACAAAAATACAAGATTACAATTGAAAATAAAAAATGAAGAAATAAATCTCTTCAGGCTGAGGCGCGGATATCTCGCTCTCTTTAAGGAGATTCAAGCCCACTGCAGCAAATGTTTTCACCGGTCCAGCAATAGTCCTTCTTGACTTGTCCCCTCCAGGATACAACAGCCTAATCACAAAATATAACTCAACAACTCTGGACAAGAGTTGAGTCCAAAGCTCCACAAAAGAAACACCTCCCTTTAACTAATAAGAACTCTCTTTTTGACAAACCTTATGCACTCTATATTTTCTTGTGTATCTTATGTCTCCCAAACCAAATGAAGACCACCACTATTTATACTAGAGGAAGTCTTCCTAGCAATGAGTAGGAAGATAATGGTGTAGTAAATAGTGAAGATAATGGTCTTAGGAGTTACATAGGTTACAAGGTGTCATGGAGGAATAAAGAGTAAGAAGTAATGGGATAAAAAAGCTAACAGCCACCAACGGCTGAATCTGCTGCAATTGCACCAAGAAATTAGTAACATATGCAATTACTCTATGGAGTAATGCACCAACTTAATGGTCCAAACGGCAGCAAAATAATTTCCATTAACTCCCACCATTCTACAACAAATGAAAGTCAACCAATGCATATTCTAATGCAATAATGAATAGAGGGAGTAATGACTGACTTAGGGGCAAACGATCAATGCTAAAATAAAACATTCTTATAATATTAAAATGCCCCTACACTAATAGTAACTAAACATACATGGATCTGCATGCCTTTTGTCTTCCTTATTGGTGGATGGGGTTGCTTTCCTTCGGTAGTGGCTCGATAATATTTGTCACAACATTAGCACCTTTTATTTCAATGGCTGCCCTGTCTTAAGCCAAAGCAACTTTTAGCGCAGTGTCAAAACTTTTCAACCAACATCGTTTATTCGTTCTTACATCTCGAATCTCTGCAACCCATCTTCCCCATTTTTACTGTCTTAACTCCCCTATACTTCTTTACATTTTCTTGGAAAAGTTCTGTTTCTTTTTTTTCTTTGGACGATATCATCTTTGAAGTGACCTTGATTTTTCCATTTCTGATGATAATTTCTTTACAAATCCTTTTATGTCATTTGGACTTCTCTCCTTGAAGATTTTCCTCCTCATCACTAGATGAGTCTGTGGCGTCATTGCCTGTTATGTAAATACGTACAACACGTGGCAAGACAATAGAACAGCCACCCATTAAGTTGCTTTTTTTTCCTCTGACAATTTTTGAGTGTTTTTTGACTACCTCATTTTCGTGAAGTTCATCTTTGGAAGCCATTGCTTCATGAAAGAGAACAAATAAAAAATCAGAAAAAGTCCATTCAATCAGGCATGTATATACAATTCATTAATAATCAAATTATTTTTATTTATGTACTCTCTCTGTCAACTTGATTGTCTGATTTTGACCTAGCACAAAGTTTAAGAAAATAAACAAATTAAATTCAAACTGTCAACTCCGAAATTCCATATCATAAGGATAAAAAGGAAGTGAAAAAAATATTTTCTTAGCCTCAATTTAAGTGGCTCTTTGAGTTTTTAGAGTCAAACAAGTTTTGACCGTGACTTTTGTCATACAACTTTCAAATATTTTGAATTGTCAATTACTTGACTTATAGTAATTTTTACATAATTTTTGAATATATATAATTTTATTTTGAAAACCTTATAGATTTCATACCTGAATTTACCAACACAATTTGAAAATTTTGACTCTCGAAATGTTAAATATCCATATAAATTGTAATAGAGACACTATTTCAAGGATGGACATACCTTTGTGACAATTGTACTAAATTCCCTCGAAAGGAAATGAGTTATCTTACCTTTTTATCATTTTTTTAAAAAAAATTGTCTTTTCACATTTCTTAGGTGTAAAGAATGTAGATCTCTTATAAAAAAAGGTTATTAAACTGAAAGAAATTTGTATAAGGTTGGAAAATAATTTCTCCCGAAATTTATATCCACTTTCCCAAATGAAAGACTTCAGAATTTACATGAAATAAGATATCTTGTCCTTTTAACAATTTAAATACAAAAAAATGTTATTTTTAAATTTTCATATGTATAAAAATGAAGATCTTTTAAAACTATAAAATCTCTTATTTATAAAAATTCTATAAAAGTAAAAATAATTTTGGAAAGGTCTAGAAAATTATCTCTCTCAAGCTCACTTAAAATCCTAGATTCACTTTTGTTATGTTTTTTTTTTTTTGGATTCCCACTCGGTGTCCAGAACCCACATTGGAGCTTCGACTAAATTCGGATCACACTCTGCAGGGCCCATTCGGGAGTGGCGCTCCCAACATGATACTTTTGTTATGTTATTTCTTTAGAAATAAAAAAAATTCATACAGTCCAACATGAGTTTCATATAGTTCAAAAGATAAAATGCTCAAACACAAACAGATCTAAAGCATATATAAGTTTTAAATGCGTTTGTAGAAGCATATATAGAAAAAAAAAGTGATATCTTGTCTTCTTATGATTTGAATAAAATAAAATATTCTTTTCAGATCTCATATGTGTAAAAAAAAATGAATATATTTTATAAAAGGACATAAAATTAATTTTTTTTTTTGTAAAAGATTAAAAAATGATTTCAAATGAAAGCAAGAAACTCACATGTCACATTCCATAAAGAAGATGAAAATTAAACATACCTGAAAGAGAAACTCAAGAACTCTCACACAAATAAGAAGTTTTAATTTTTTGCGTTGTTGTTAATTATTTTACATTTTGATGGTCTTTTTATATAATTGAAACTAAGGGTGTCAATCGTATGGAATCGGGTCGATCTAAAATCATCCCAAATCAGTAGAAGCCCAAATTAAACTAGTCCAAGACAAAGAAATATTTGTTGAAGGCACAAACTTTAGAGAATCTCTTTGTCAATTTTTTGACCTATGTGGGGCGACTAAAGCTTACAAAAATCAGAAATCTAATCTCGTATTTTATTAAAGTTTCTTCCAAAAAAAAAAACTCTCCATTAATCTATAAATATTTTTCCATATTCTCTCAATTTCTCTACTCTTTTAACTTTCAGGAATTTAATATTTAATTTCAACTTTCTCAAAACTCATTAATTCTCATTTCTCTACGATATCACTTATTAGTTATTCCATTAGTTATTTTTATTAATTATTAATTTATTATTTTTCTTAAAGTGCTAATAAGATTATTATTATTATTATTATTGTTATTATTATTATTATTATTATTATAATATTACTCATATAAATTATTATTATTAGTTATTAATTTATTATTTCTCTGAAAATGCTAGCCAGATTATTGTTATTTTAATTTTACTTTTTAGTTAAGATTATTATTACAATTTTACTTTCCAGTTACTACTTATAAGTTATTATTATTAATTAATACTTAATACGTGTTAGTTGATAATTATTGGTTTATTACTTTATTATTGTTTTGATTTATTAGGTAACTCAATGATCAAAAGTATCAAGGATTAATTATCACTATTAACTAATCAAGTGAAATTATAACTCCTAAGTTAATAAGATCATCAAAATAATTAAATTTTTATTATTGCTTTATTAAATGATTTCTTTAAATTTTAATCTACATAAACATAATGACTACTGCATACTAAAAATTATATTTTAACTTAATAAAATATAAAAAATATACTAATATAGTGCGAGACTTATCTTTTTATGATTATTAAAAATTGAGCACTAAAAATTAATATAAAGTACAAAAAATTCAATAATTTTGGTGCTAATTACATTCTATCTTTTCAAGCTATGCTCAATTCTTAGCTTTTTTATTTTGTTGGGGATATCAGTTATATTTTTGAAGTAATTATTTGTGTTTGACATGTGAGTTTTTATGGCAGAAAAATAAGTTTAATTTTTACATAAAAAACGTTTGAATTGTTTTATTCAAATTATAAAAATAGAAGAGATCACATTTACTTGTTTCTATGTGTGCTCCTACGAGCATATTTTAAGACTTTTGTATGTGTATATTCTATTGCTTTAGGTCTTCTCGTCTCTGAGCATTTTATTTTTTGAGCTATATGAAATTCATTAATGGATTTATGACATCCTTAATATGTGGAAGTTTTCTATTTAAAATTTGAAATTCTAGAGAAATGACCTAACAAAAGAGAAGCTAGAATTTTAAGTTGGATATGAGATCTCTTGCTTTTCATAATTTGAATAGAAGAAAATAATTTTTTCAAATTTTTTAGATGTAAAAATTCAAAACATGTATGTAAAAATTGTGCCTAGAACTTGTTTTGACTTTCAAAATTTTGATTGTGTCACATAAATGAAGTGTATGTGTAGCGACCCTCTCGATCGTTATGAGGGAACCTTTAGTGAAAGAAATTAAGGGAGAAAAGTGTTGGTTTGAAGAGTTGTAAATTTCAGGCTAGGCTACGCTTGGGCGAATTCTGAGTGAGGTAAGGTGTGGGGCGATCTAGGAAAAGAACTGCGGGAAACATTTAAGTATAGTATAATTTGGTTGTTGCTAATAAATTAAATAGTCTATATGGCTTTACGGAAATGAGTTCAGACAAGCTAAATATGCATAATTTTTTTTAATTCAAATTGTAAGAAGACAAAAAAATCTAATTTCTTCGTTTCTTTGTGTGCTTCTACAAGCATATTTTAAAACTTATATATGAATAGATTCTACTGTTTTAGGTTTGATTTTGTTTTTTTTTTTTAACAATTTATCTTTTGAACTATATGAAATTCATTGATGGATTTATGACATCCTAATTGTGTGGAAAATTTTCTATTTGAAAATCTAGAGAAATAACTTAACAAAAGAAAATTCTAGAATTTTAAGCGAGTTTAGGAAAAATGGTTTTCTAGTTCTTTTTAAGAATATATAATATAAGTGAGTGGGTGTAAACATTCGAAGAAGTGAGATCTCTCACCCTATTACAAATTGAATAAAATAAAATGACCATTTAAAATCTCTTATATGTAAAAGTGAAGATCTCTTATGTATAGAGACGAAGATCTCTTATAAAGTCATAAAACTAAAAAAAGTTTTTTAAGGGCTAAAAAAGACTCATTTTAAATAAATTTTGTAGTCTTCATTTGTGACTAGGGATAAAAAATTTAGGGACATGATTTTTTAGCCTCTATTTCAATTTATTTGTCTTACTGTTACTGTCTTTTTTAATCTGTTTAAAAAGAGATGTTTATTGCCTTTTTGACAACTCTTTAATTATAACTTTCCACGTTAAGAACTCACTAAATTAAATGACATTTCGTTATATTCTACATACCTTAGGCTTAAGACTATAAGATTCAAAATTCTTCTTTATTTTCTTAAATTATGTGCCAAATTAAAACTAGAACAAATAAATGAACATAAATGAAGTGTATGCATGTCTGGTCTGATGGAATTTTCGTTCTTTTTTTTTTGTTCTCTTTTCCTGAAGCAATGACCTCCAAGGATGAGCTTAAAAGAAATGCGGCAGTCAAAAAATCTTCAAAAATTGTTAGGGTAAAAAAATCTTGTACGTATTTACATGCTGGATAGTAATGCCACAGACTCATCTAGTGATGATGAGGAAAATCTTCAATGAGAGAAGTCCAAGCGACGTAAAAAAATATTTCACGAAATCATCATTGAAAAGGGAAAGACCAAGGTCTTTTAAAAAAGAACGTCGTCCAAAGAGAAGAAAGATACCAAACTACTCCCTGAAAATGTAAAGAAGTACAGGGGAGTTAGACGGCGAGAATCGGGAAGGTGGGGAGCAGAGATTCAAGATGGAAGAAAGAATGTTCGACGTTGGTTGGGAACTTTTGAGACTGCTATAGAAGCTGCTTTTGCATATGACAAGACAACCATTGAAATAAGAGGTTCTAATGCTTTGACAACCATTCTCGAGCCACCAAGGAATCAACCACATCAAGACCGTGCCACCAATAAGGAAGACAAAAGGCAGATCCATATTTTAGTTAAACTTGATTGGTTCAATGTCACGACCCGATTTCTCAAGT
>NC_064282.1:92840112-92860989 GCF_019186545.1 Solanum stenotomum
TCAGCCACATTAGCCTCCACCTCACTGTTTTCACTCATAACATTACTTTGTCTCCTCAATGAGAACCTTGTCCTCAAGGTTTGATATATGAGGAGCACAGTTAGTTATTTTCAAAGGAGTAATTTGTTGTGTTGGGCTGCCCACGCAACGTCTTAGGGCAGAAACATGAAAATAAAATGAATCTGGGCCGCCTCTGATAATTCTCACTTGTAAGCAGCTTCTTCAACTCGTTTGAGAATCTAAAAAGGCCTAAAGAACGTCTATCCAACTTGTGAGAAGGCAACTCCCTGAGAGAAGTCTAACGATAAGGTTTTAATTTGACATCGACCCACATGCTAACGGAAAAGCTGACCTCCGTGAGCTTGCTATCGACGAATTTCTTCATGTGAACTCGAGCATTACTAAGATTCTGTGAGCAAGGTCAAAACCTCATCACGCTGCACTAAATAGGCTTTGACTAAGTCACTGGAGGTACTCCTCAAGATGTAACGTGCAACTATAGGTGGTTCACGCCCATACAAAGCCTGAAAAAGGGTCATGCCTGCAGAATATTGATAGGAGGTGTTGTATGTAAACTCCATGAAAGGAAAGTAATTACAGCAGCATTTCAGAGAGAAATTGAGAGAAGAGAAGAAAGCATGTATTGAATGAATTAATCTGTTACATTGAATGTAGACATAATGCTCTATATATAAGCAACAGTCTTAACTAACTCTTTTGTACCTAACTATATGACAACTCACTGTTTCTAACAAACTCAACCTATTAGCTAACTAATTAACCATACAACTTTTAGCTAACTAACTAACCATACAACTTGTTAATCATTCTAACACTCCTCCTCAAGCTTATGGTTGAAAAATATTCTTCATTCCAAGTTGACTTAACAACTGATTATGTTGTGCCTTTCCCAGACTCTTTGTGAGTAGATCAGCCAGCTGTTGTTTAATATTTATATGCTCAGTCTTCAACATGCCTTGACAAATCCTTTCCCTCACAAAATGACAATCAATGTCTATGTGTTTTGTTCTTTCATGAAAGATAGGATTAGTAGCAATCTGTATGGCTGCCTTACTGTCACACACCATATTCACAGGTAGATTCACATTGATGCCTAGTTCCTTGTACAAACCTATCAACCAAGTTACCTCAGCTGCACATGCAACCATGCTTCTAAATTCAGCTTCAGCTGAACTTCTGGACATTGTTTCTTGTTTCTTGGACTTCCAGGAGATTAATCCTCCTCCAAACTTTACTAGATAACCAGTGACCGACTTTCTAGTTTCCAAACATGATCCCCAACCAGAGTCACAATAAGCAATGAGTTGAGTAGTTTGTTCTGCTGGCATCAGCAATCCCAAACCAGGAGCTTGTTTGATGTACCTCACAACCCTTAGTGCTGCTTCCATATGTGACTGTTTTTGGCAATGCATAAATTGACTCAGTACATGTGCACTAAAAGCAAGATCAGGCCTAGTCATAGAAAGGTATAGCAACCTGCCTACTAGTCTCTGGTACTTTGTAGGATTTGTAAGAAGGGTATCATTTTCAGGTTGTGTATGCTTGATATGTTCATCATACTGAATAGAAGTAAGCTTTTGATTCATCTCTAATGGTGTACATGCAGGTTTGGCTCCCCCTAGTCCTGATTCAGACACCAACTCTAGTGCATATTTCCTTTGTGTCATAAGTATACCTTGACTTGATCTTGAGAATTCAATTCCCAGAAAGAACTTAAGCTCACCTAGATCTTTCATTTTAAACCTTTTCTGAATGTCTTGTCTAGTACTGCACAACTGTTGGTGGTGATTAGTTCCAGTAATTAATAGATCATCCACATATACTAACACAACCACAGTATCATTATTAACCTGTTTTGTGAATAAGGAATAATCATAATGACTTTGACTGAATCCCATCTGCACTAATGCCTCAGTTAGCTTAATATTCCATTGTCTTGGTGCCTGTTTCAGACCATACAATGACTTATGTAGTTTGCAGACCTTATGACACTTTCCCTGTCTAGCAAACCCACTAGGTATCTCCATATACACTTCCTCCTGTAAATCACCATTGAGGAAAGCATTGTGTACTTCCATTTGATAGATGTACCAGTCCCTAGATGCAGCAAGCGCAACTACTGATCGAACTGTCACCATCTTTGCAACTGGACTGAAGGTCTCACCATAATCTAGACCTTCCTTCTGACTAAAACCTTTAGCTACAAGCCTGGCCTTAAGTTGTTCAACTTCTCCTAATGCTAGGAATTTAATTTTGTAAACCCATTTACACCCAATAGGTTTCTTGCTAGATGGTAAGTCCACAATACTCCATGTATTATTACTCTGCAGTGCAGCCATCTCCAATTCCATGGCCTTTACCCAAGCAGGATTAGCAGCAGCTTCTTGAAATGTGGTTGGCTCAGATATAACTGAATAGGCCTGGAGAATCTGCCTATAACTTGGAGACAAACTAGAATAGGAAACATGATCAGTAAGAGGATATGTACAAGCATGACTTTTAGGTGGAGTCACAAAATCCTGCAACCAAAGAGGTGGTCTGCTTGACCTGGTAGATCTTCTAACTGGCACAACTACATGAGATGAAACTGAAGGCATGGATTCAGTAGTATCAGAAGAGGCAGGAACAAAGATATCATTTACAAGGACCTCAAATGCTGGAGAGGGAAGCTCAGATGAGCATGAAGCAGAGTCAGGACATGAGGAACTGAGCTCAACCACAGGAAATATAGGATTAGAGGAGGCATGCATGTCTCTGAATGGGAACATATGTTCCTGAAATACCACATGTCGGTTAACAAAGAAAATGTGATCATGAATGTCATAGAGAATGTAGCCCTTTTGAGTGGAAGAATAACCCATAAACACAGCAGGAATAGCCCTGGAAGAAAATTTGTCACTGATCTTGTGACTGGCAGCAAAATACAAACAGCCAAACACTCTGAGATGTGACAAGGAAGGAGGATGTAAATATAACTTTTCATATGGAGTTTTGTGAGCAAGTACTTTAGAGGGAAGCCTGTTCAGAATGTAGACAGACACACATTCACCCCAATATTTAAGAGGAACCGAAGCTTGAAACCTTAAGGCCCTAGCCATGTTCAAAATGGTTCGATGTTTCCTCTCAGCAATACCATTTTGCTGAGGGGTATATACACACGAACTCTGATGTGTAATGCCCATATCACTTAGTAAAGATTGTACCTCAGTGTTAAAGAACTCACCACCATTATCAGTTCTTAAAGTTTTCACACTGGTAGAGAACAAATTCTGCACATTTTTGAGAAAATGTTTAAGTACAACCACAGTTTCAGCTTTAGATGTGATCAAAAAAATCCATGTATACCTACTATAATCATCCACAATTGTAACAAAAAACCTTTTCTTATTATGAGTGGGCACTCTATAAGGTCCCCAAAGATCACAATGCAATAATTCACATACATGTTTGGACAGATGAGTACTATGAGTAAAGAGAAGCTTTGTATGTTTAGCTAGAGGACATACAGTGCAATGAAAAGTATCCTTACTTCTTAACGAACTAATAGCATCATGCTTCTTGATAACATCAACAGGAGCATGACCTAACCTTTTGTGCCATACATCTATAGACTCAGAGTTTGTAACTGAGTTAACAGAACTAACAGAAGACTTGACAGTAGACTCAATAGAATGAACAGGACTGCTACTCCTATTGACCAGCTGTTTTGGAGCTTGACTTGGTCCTTCATGTAGGATATAGAGTCCATGCTCTTCTTTACCAATCCTCTTCACCTAACCAGTGTAAAGGTCCTGAAACACACAAAAGTCAGGGAAGAAACCAACCATGCATGGCAACTCTTTAGTGATCTTGGACACAGACAATAGATTAAAGTTGAAGTCACGCAAGAATAAGACATTAGAAACAGGTTGGTTGTCAAGAACACAAATGTTTCCAACATGTGACACAACTGCAACTTTACTATTGGGCAAGTGAACCTTATTTGCAGCATGAGCAGGAGATACCTTAGCATTGTCTAAGCTGTCCAGGGTGAATGTTATATGATGTGTTGCTCTAGTGTCTATGATCCATTTTCTACCTTTATAAGTACAAAAGAAAGCTTTAAGAGAACTACTTGCATCAGCTGCAGAAGCTACATTAGCAGATGGTTCCACTGCATTGTCACCAACAGGTTTAGACAACAGTTGTAATATCTGATGGTATTGGTCCTGAGTGAAGAAAGCACCAGGATGTGAACCTGCAGTTGTGCCTCCAGCGTTCTGATTATTAGTACCTCTAACCTCTTGCCCAAGGTCAACTTGATTAGCATACATAGGCTTTCTCTTTGACTGGAAATCAGCTGGATATCCAATAATTTTGTAGCACTGGTTCTTTGAGTGGCCTTTACACCCACAGTGTTCACATACAAGAAAATTCTTCCTAGCCTTGTAGCCAGCTCCAGAGGTACCACTTCCAGATGTACTATTGTTGGTAGCATTATATCCCCCTCCTCCTCCAGAGCCAGTAGTAGTCCCTCCATTATAACCATTACTAGAAGAGGAACCAGCATAGGTACCAGGTCCTTTTGATGTACTAGCACTAGTACTGTAAGTGCTATTTTTTCTAGAGTACATAGCAGTGCCCTCTATTACCCCTGAACTGGCAGAATTCACCAAGTTCCTTTGACTCTCTTGATCAATTAGAAGAGCATAGGCTTTGTTTAGTGTAGGAATAGGACTCATCATGAGGATCTGACTCCTAGGAGGAGAATAGGACTCATTTAACCCCATGAGAAACTGTAATAATCTCTGATAATCACAATGCTCACCAAATTTCTTTGATTCAAGACATAGACAACTGGGACAAGGCATGAGAGCATCATATTCATCCCAGAGATCTCTTAGTCATGAGTGATAATCGGCAATAGACAGTGTACCCTGAACTAGAGTATGGATCTCTCTATGCAGTTGAAAAATTCTAGAACCATTCACTTTATCAAATCTTTTTCTTAGATCTAACCAAACCTTTCGTGCATCAGAAGCATACACAACAGAGCTAACGAGACCAGGTCGAACAACATTCATTATCCAACTCAATACTACAGCGTTACACTTCTCCCACTGATCATGTAATACAGGCTCAAACATAGACTTAGGAAATCTGCCATCAACAAATCCTAGTTTGCTACGACCTACTAAGCCAATTCTAAAGGATCGACTCCATAGAGCATAATTCTCTGATCCGGTCAATTGTAAAGAGATGAGAGAACTACCTAGAGTTTCAGTATGCTGAAGAAACAAAGGATGATTATGATCAATCACTGGAAACAAAGTATGACTCGAAGTGCCATTACCAGTACTGTCAGTGTTTGCCGATGGAACTCCATCTACTGCCATTGCTACTTCCTTGAATTGGAGATGTCTCCTTTCGACAACAGTCTTAACTAACTCTTTTGTACCTAACTATATGACAACTCACTGTTTCTAACAAACTCAGCCTATTAGCTAACTAATTAACCATACAGCTTGTTAATCATTCTAACACCTGTTATACCTGCCAATTCATTTTTTTCTAACCAACTTCATCAATTACAGGGTTTTTTGGTGTCTCCTCCGGTTTGAAAGTTGTAGCTTTAAGTAGTGTTTTGCTTTACACCTTCAAAATTTAGTGGAAGAGCTCAACTCAATATACTGCTTTTTATGATTGTGTATATTCATTTTTGTGAAATTAAAGTAGAAGAGACATACATGTTAAGCTAAAATGACTTGTTAATTACATGCAATAGTAGATTTATCTTATGCTATGTCACGTTTAATATTATCTTCTTTTTGTGACAAAATATATATTATCTTATTTTGTTCTCGAAGTAGGCCACATTAGATGTACGCATGCCGTGTGTGGTGGTTGTATTTTTGACAGTGGCGGATCCAGGATTTTACGGCTATGAATGCTCACTATTTTTAACATAAACTTGTATCAACCAAAGAGCATAATTGCGAGCTAAAATTCTTCAACATAGGTGTTATTTTTTTTTTCAATTCAATGCAAAAAACAATCGGAATCATTGGATTGGTTCAAGAAAAAAAGAAGGAGAAATAATATACCTTCACATATAATTGTAATTACCAAAAAGGCCAACCAGCGAGAAGGAGGATTTTTTCGCTTTTGAATTGGAGAACTGAAGTGAAGGTGCTAAAACAATTTATTATTTTTCCTTCCCTTTTCATTCTTCCTAATTAGACTAATGAGAAAGAAGAGTTAATAGACATGGAAGATCATGACTGTTTATATTTTTGGGAGACTAAGTCGCATAATAGACATGAATAGTGATCGATTCAAGATTTTAAGATCGTGGTTACTTTTTAAGCTATCAATCATAAAATATAAATGTACAAATTTAATACTTGTCATAAGAAAGACAATTATATTTAATTATGATACAAAAAAAAAATCAATAAGAAAAACTAGAAAAAAAATTAAGCTGCAAAAAGGAGTTTTGTAAAAAAAGAAAAGAAGCTGAATTTTAAATAAAAGCATTGTCCCTACAGGGAATTGAACCCAGGCAACAATAATGACCCTCAACACCCACTTACAACCATCACACCAAATAAGCCATTTGTTCACTAGGTGTAACATCTCGCAGATTGAAATAACTAGGAAGAAGTCAAGAATTGGAAATAGTGATTTTTGAAAATAATGAAAATTTGGAAATTTGTTTAAGTTAAGAATGAGTTTTGGTCAACTTCAAACGACCAAAACTCCTAGATCAAGATCAAGATGAGTTAGGTGTGTTTCTAGATACCGTAGAAAATATTGTTCAATTATCTTTCCAACGCCTCTGAGTTTGCGTGATTCCTAGTTCGTATGAGTGAGATATGCCCTTTGGAAGTTGGGCTGTTTGGATAAGGAAAGTCCAATCCTGATTTTGGAAGGGTTGTTTGGTCATTTCTTTACCCTATAATTTAAATTTCGTTTTTTGGTAATTANCTCAGAGCGCCAGGGATGCCAGTTCTTCCCATTCTTCCCCCATCTTTCCGTACTAATTCCTTAGCAACGTACGTATGTTTTCCAGTTGATTCCAACACTCTAAGGTACATCTAAACATCATGAAATTATCCATAAACATGAGATCATGAACCTTGAATCCATAATTCAATTCAAGGAAAGTTTTCAAAAGTCTTTCGCAAACGTTTTAACTTTGTCTTAAGACTTAAGTTTCAAGTTGACTAAAGAGTTAAGCGTTAAGTTCATTTCTTCAAAGATTATACGGGAACTAAGTATTCCCAAAAGTTAGAAATGTTTTCACATTTGAGCAAGAAAGGGAACACCGATTTCAAGAGAGCTTTTAAGCTAAGTTTTGGGTAATTATCTCAAACCAAAGAAAGAAGTTTTGTTCTTAAGACATATGAGCTAAGTATATTTTGAGAGTAGTTGAGCACCGATATGGGGATGCGAGTTCATAATAACTCAAGTCTCATAAACCATGTAGCCATAAAGAATTCTAGAAAATAGTATGAATTCGTTTTTATAAAACAATCAGTGAAATAAATAATTTGACTGGAGAATAAGAAGAAAAAGAGAAGAAAAAAATGGGAGAGGGGTTCAACTTGACGTGGAGGGTAGGGTGAGTGTGGGAGGTGAAGATCAAAAAGAAAGAAAATGGAGGGATGTATCACTTGAAAATGGGGTGGAAGATGAAGTGAAATTTAAGATGAAATCAAAATTAAAATAAGTCAAAAAGTAAGAGAGATAAAGAAAAAACTTAAAATGAGAAAAAAATACATTTTAATTAAATTAACACGTGTCATATAATGATTGGTGTGTGAACACACTTGCTTCTTAAAATATGGGGTTGATAAAAAAAATGATATAATAATATCTGTTCAAAATTGTTTAGTGAGGTAATAGGACAGTTGCAAAGTTAAAGTATCTTTTCGAAAATTCAGGACAACTTTAGTGGTGACTTATGTCTTCTATTCTCTTTCTTAGTTGAACGATAATGATAGTTTAAATAGAAAAATGAAACAAGTTATAGTTGAAGTTGTTTTAATACATAAATATATGATAGTTTATAGATCCATGTGGACCCACATGTATAAGTCGGGGTGCATATATACCGGTTAACTTNAAAATTAAAATAAGTCAAAAAGTAAGAGAGAGATAAAGAAAAAACTTAAAATGAGAAAAAAAAATACATTTTAATTAAATTAACATGTGTCATATAATGATTGGTGTGTGAACACACTTGCTTCTTAAAATCTGGGGTTGATCGAAAAATGATATAATAATATCTGTTCAAAATTGTTTAGTGGGGTAATAGGATGATTGCAAAGTTAAAGTATCTTTTCGAAAATTCAGGACAACTTTAGTGGTGACTTGTGTCTTCTATTCTCTTTCTTAGTTGAACGATGATGATAGTTAAATAGAAAAATGAAACAAGTTATAGTTGGAGTTGTTTTAATACATAAATATATGATAGTTTATAGATCCATGTGGACCCACATGTATAAGTCGGGGTGTACATATACCTGTTAACTTCAAAAAAATTATGTTTATATATATATATATATATATATTTATGATTTTGAGAAACTGACATTTAAGTAACAATGCATCCTATAGAGAGCTCAGAAGTGCACCTTCGACTGTTGTTTTAAGCCAATGCACCCCATCAGTGCGACCAGGGGTCGATCCCAGCCAGAACCCCATTTCACTGTTTTTATTGGTATATTTTTTGGATTCAAAGAGCTTATTTATAAAGTCAAAATTGTGAGGTACGAAATTTGAAGAACTCATGACTATTCAATATAACAAATCCACCTTGATTATTGAGCTATCACACACAATTATTTTAAGAAAGCTAAAGTCTATATATTACCTGAAAGGCATAAGCTCATATTATAACAAAGTAAAATTTAGGTATTAGCTTAGAGCTCATATTTGATCAACATATTTGATATTTCAGGTTTGTTCCCTTAATCGTCATTAAGATAATATAGGTGCACCCACACTACAGTCTTCAAATTTAGAGTTTGTCTTTAATAGTTCAAATAGTAAAATAGAAAAAAACTTATAATTAAAATATAAAACTCGCAGAAAAACAATATTTATAAAATCAATTGAATATCCATGTCAGCCAAGAGATATATTACATTGGGTGTCTCGATGCACGAGTAGATCACGTGAGGAAGATGTTAGTTAAGTTGGTTATTCAAGAATAATGAATGTGATGACACCGAAGCCCACTCTTTGCCCTCCCAACTTTTTCTTATCATTTCCTCCAAAAAAAAAAAAAAAATAATCCTTCTTTCTCTTTTCAATTCTTCCATAAATGATAAAGTTTATGAACCCTAAGAAAGAAATTTAGAAGTTGAAGAAGGATCAAGAGAGAAAAATAGAATCCAAGATTTCACTAATTACTAGGTAAAATGTTTTAATTCAGACAAAGATACTCAGTTTCTTACTTATTGGTAAATAATTTTTTTCGTTTGGGGGTTAATATTAGATTCTTGATTCACTAATTAGGTGAAATGTTTTAATCCAGATAAATTCCACCAAAAAATTTCATTTTCTTGGTTTTTTTATCAATAGGGTTCCATTTTTCTTGGTTTAATCTTGAATAGTTTCACTTATTAGATAAGATGTTTTAATTTAAGATAAATATCAAGATCAACATGTATTTTTTTAATTGATAATTAGTGTTTGCTTTTGAGACGATGGTCTATCAGAAATAACCTTTCTAACCCCCACAAAAGGATAAGCTCTGGGTACATTCTACATCCTAGAGCTTATTGAGGGATTACACGAGGTATGTTGTTGTTTTTGTTGTTGGTTATTAGTGTCTGCCTAAACCTTTGATTTTTTAAGTTAATTTAGTTAACATTAATCTTGTTGATAACATGTGATTTCTATTTTTTATTTTATTTTAGAGAAGCTTTTTGTTGGGAGGTTTATAGATTCAGCTTGGGGGAAATGGTTGAAAGGAATAGCCGAGACCGCCCCGGTAATATATAAGGAAGGCATTGACAACAAACTGTTGTTAGTATTAGGTAATGACTCTGTATTACTGGATTCGCGTATTATCTTATTCTTCAATTCTTACTATTGCCTGTTGCTTCTTTGCTTTGTTCATGTTGCTATTTACTGTCGTTATTTTAATCTTTCTGTCCTGCTTTGATTAAACTCCTTTGAGCCGAGGATCTACGGAAAACAACCTCTTTACCCCCAGAAAGGTAAGGGTAAGGTCTAGGTCTCTACGTACATCGATCTTACCCTCCTCGGACCCTTGTTGTTGTTAATGACTCTGTATTACTGATTATTTTCGTTTCTAAAATAACTCACTCTTTTGTTAGACATCTGATTTCATTGCAGTAAATATGAATAAATGATGGAATTAACATGGACTTAGCTAAGATTAGGACACAATGGAAGCGAAAGATCCATCTCGGAGATATTAATCAGTTGGATTGAGTGCTAAATTGCTAATTGTTGTTGTTTCACTTACATTTAGTCCAGTTTGTTTGTTTGATTAAAGACTTTTATGTAAGTGTAGGATTTAGTTAACCTCTAGTTCAATAGCATCTTAAATTTTGCAATAATACGACAGATTGTTTCTCAGTACTGAAATGATATGGAATTCATATATCCGACCCCAATTTATTTAGGATTGAGAAGCAACTGATTGAACATAGAAAAAAGTTTATAGAATAAGCAGATAAGCGTTATGAGATGTTTCTGTCGTTACTTTGTTTCACTTTCTAGAAAGGTAGCATGGTACAGCAAGAAATAGAAAAAGACAACATATTAGTAATATATAATGGAAAAAAAAACCAGCTCGGTGCATGAAGCATCTCTCGTTCATACAAAGTCCAGGGAAGGGCTGCACCCAGGGGTTTATGCGATGTAGGAAGCCTACTCTACCCGAAGCATCAGCGATTGATTCCACGGCTCAAGCCTGTAATCTATATATAGGTCACTTGGAGACAACTTTAGTGTTGCTCCAAGACTCCGCTTCGGAACACATTAACTTGTCTAACCTGATTTTTTGTTAGACAGCAGTCCAGTCTAAGAGGCCGAATAAACGTCTATACTTTCTCCCATGGGTTTTTCTTAACAAAGTTCACTTTCAAGTGCATTCTATCAAGTCCTGGATCAAAATTTTCATTTTTGTTGCTTTATGGTCATCAACATTTGGCCTAAATCTTAGATCTTTGGGTAAATTCACAATTATGATTCTTGTTGCTCATCGTCATTTGTTGATTTCGTTCTGTCTTCCCCTTTAGAGAAACTTTTAGTAGGTGGTTGTAGATTCTGACTTGGCCAAAGGGTGAAATTTGTGGTTCCACTTCCAGCAATTTTCATTTGAGGCAGCTCCATTTGTAGGAAATAATAATACTTAATGGTGTTTGCATTAGTTAATGATTCTATGTTATTACAGATCATTGTATGGAGATGATGTCCGTTTCATAAATGACTTTTGTTCGTTGGTATTTTTGCTAATGAAGTTCACTGTCCATGTAGAGGTGTATTCCGCTTTTGTACAATTAAGTCTACAAGCCTTAGAGTTAAATCTGTTAAGTTTGAATCCTAGATCCGCCTTCATTTCCATGTGCATTCTATTTTCAACTGACGTAGGAGAAGGCAACCATCGAGACTCAGGAGGTACTTCTTTGCATGATATGTTGCTCTTTGTGAGTGTTGCATTGCTTCCTCAAACAATAACTTAATCTCATCAGTGGTGTAGACACATGTAGTGGAGGGTGGCCAGTCAAACACTCTTCGTCGAAAAGTTATACTGTATAGAAAATTTCATGAAGTATATAGGTCAATTTTTTTTTTTTCATATGTATATATTAAATCTTGGACCCTTAACGAAATTTCTGGCTTCACCAGTAATATCATCTTTAATCTTTTTCATATATTTACATTGACTGGACATTGTTTGTGCATCTAAACAAGTTGATGGTTTCTACAGGTGATTTTTAGCTTTAACAGTCATGAGCCCTAAATCTGGAAGTGGAAACCGTAACCATTCTCGAATAGATGCAGTGGTAACCAAAAGTGAAACTGAGGCCAAGTCATCAACAATCTTTCTCCAGGATTCTAAACAGGAGAGTAAAAGTAGAGAAAGCTCAGATTCTATCTTAAATGATAGTGTTTCAGGGTCAAGTAAAAGTTCAGAACTTTCCTATTCCACGTTTTCATCCTCGTCCGGTTATTCCTCTGATGATTTCATACTAATGAATCCAAAAATAGCATCCAACTCTATCTCATCAAATGTACCATCTTCTAAATTTCCTCCGGACTCCAAACCTTTATCTCAAGCGGACTACAATCATTTGAAACTGAATACATCAACAAGCTCCACCTCACAGGTTTCAGACGTCACTGATGAATCGTTATTGCCAACCGTGTCAATTACAAAATCTCCTTTTATCCAAGTGATGGACAGACAAGGAGGTTATGATCCCAACAGAGTTCCATCTTCAATTTTCGAAAGCAAATCCTCCACACCTAAAGAATGGAGTGCTGCCTCTGAAGAGTCATTATTTAGTATCAATGTCAGTCTTTCGAGGAAGTCAGCAGAACTACGCATGTGTGTGGAATCGGAAACATGTGAAGAAATTAGTAAGTCTGGGAAGCTAATCAGTAGACACTCATCACCTGTAAAAGGAGGAGAACATACGGAAAAGAGTTCTGTATTTGATACAGAAAGGGGCGTGATTGATCGAAGCAACCTTATTGAAGCAGGAAGTCAACATAAATCAATTAAGAAACAACCACATTTTGAAGAGGAAATAAAGTTAAGAGGGAACAGAGATTATTCAACTGCCATTAGTCATTCCGAAGGGAATGGAGGATTTAGAGACTCCTACAACCATTTCAATGGTAATGATACGGCTTTACCTTTTTCGATGTGAGTACCAGTTCCTATCTTTTTTTTCTAATATCATCTGCATTTAGCATATGTACATGTTCTTCTCTTTTCTTTTCCATGTCACTGGTAACGTGCTGCTTCATTAATAATTACGCGGTTGTGCATTAGAGTTCATCTAACTTGTCATTCGTATAAACGTGTTTGAGTCTCATGTCTTCAACTTAAATGCTTTACATTAAAGATTATTGGTGATCTTATTTCTTCCCAGATATATGGAGCTTGCAATCATGCATTTTTGTGTTCACGGAATATATTTTTGTTTATTGCAGAGATAGAAAGTCCACCGAACCTCTTTGCCATCCTGCTTATTACAAAAAAAAGAAGTCCAGATGGTCGTCATGCTTCTCTTCCTGTTTTAGCTGTGGATCGTGTTGCTCTGGATGTCCAAGCTGTTCCTATAAGTGCTCAGGTTGCTTCTCTTGTAAATGGTCAAGCTTGAAATGTTGTTCTTGTAAGTGGCCAAGCTGGAAATGTTGTTCTTGTAAGTGGTCAAGCTGGACATGTTGTTCTTGTAAGTGGTCAAGCTGGACATGTTGTTCTTGTAAGTGGTTAAGTTGCTCTTGTTGTTGCCGTAAGTGGTCGAGAAAACAGGGTTGCTGCTGCAAATGATCAAGCAACTACTTTTATTGTCCAACCTAGCCTTGTGACAGAGTCAGAATTTTTGTTAAAGAGGTTCATCGTCTATATATACATAAAAAAGATTTTGACCTTGTATATAAGTGTGATTTTTCGGCCAAAGGGGTTTATTCTGCCCAAGCAAAAGTAAAGCTAAAGGCGGGTAACTACTTTGGTCGAACTATGCATATGCATATATACTTCTTTTTTCAAAATGTATACATATAGTAGAATCACACTTGTTCTGAATGAGTTGTCTGACTCTAGATCCTGGATTCCCCTTTGTGGCCCAAATGCACTTCAAGTGTTCAACGTCAGGACTTTCACTAAGGGGATTCAACATATAAAAAGGTAGACACATGAAGAAGTGAAGGGGATTCAAATGAGTATGTATACATAAAAAATAGTTTTGACCTTGTATATACAATGTAATGTTTCTAGAGAAAATGATTCGGATAAACCCCTTGCGCTCCTCTATCTTTGCCTCTGGCTTCATGATAACCAATCACAGGACAACATTCAATTTCTTGTGTTCATATTTTTAGGTGATTGGGTATAGAGGATATATCAATTTTGAATTAAGTTGGGAAGCATGTAAATTATTCAATTGTTCCAATTTGTTTGACAATTTTCCAGGTGTATATTCTTAAATTATGCTCCTTAATAAGTCAGATTTGGCATATATCAATTGTAATTTTTGACTGAGCATGCCTTCACTAGCTAATTTTGTATATTGAACAAGTTTCTCTTCTCAAACATATATAAACCATTCATGTTGAAAGTCTTCTCTCTCATTCAACATACCAACAAGGCATAATACATACACATGTCCTTTAATTTGATGTCATCTGATATCTATACCCTCTAACTTCAAGTGTGCACAAGTATGTATTTAAACTTGAACAGAGTTGAACAAGTAAACACACACATCCTACTTGGCGTCCTACGTGGCAATTCACGTCCTACGTGTATTATGCCACACGAAACGAGTGTGTGTACTTGTTGAACTTCATACAATCTTAAGTAAGTGCATACTTGTGCACACCAAAAGTTGAAGAGCATAGATACCTGCAAAAGACATAGTTATGTATTATGCCTACGGGGAAAATAGGAGGTAATAACAGGGTAAATTCATTAGAGAGTACTCCACAACGAGCTGTCAAAGCACGTTAATCAGTCAATCTTCAATACCATAAGCTGAGCAGTACAAGTTACAACCATGGGGATTTCATGGGCATATTTCTCTCAAAATCAAGCTACCAAAAGAAGCAATAATAGATCATCATCACAGTCTAATTCCTCCTCCATGTTTTTCTAACTCAACAAGTTAACACGGGTATGACACCCAAAGTGAAGAGTCCGAGCTACTTAGCTTGCCAACTGCTGCATAAACTCCTCATCAGCTGCACAGACCTGAAAACCTATGTCATGAAGGAAAAACTACTTCTGTAACTAATGCAGCACATAATAAATTTGTAGAAGTATCTCCAAATTAAGTTAAGAGTTATGCCATTTTTTGCATATCATTCACATCCTTAAACTCACCGTGGTAAATCGTGGCTCAGCACAGGCAGAGACAAGGTGGAGAATCAATAGACGAAACTCATTGTTGATACGTACATTGCCCACTAATGAGCTCCTGTCAATAGCAGAAGGAAGAAAGAAAACACAAATTAATGACAACAAAATTTTTATTAGTTTTCGAAGAAGAGACTTTGTATCTCATAAAAGGAGAGTAAAAACAAGGCATGAGGTATATATACCGAAATTCCTGGGCTTTTGGGAAAGAGCTGCAATGTTTCTGAATATTAGAAATGTGACCTTTGTTTCTTAGAAGAGGAGCAACTGGCTTCATTGGTCACAGTAGAGTCGTCATATTTGCTCTTTCGTGTCCTAATGCAAAGATTTTTATACAACAAACGAAATCCATAATCCCTTATATCTCCAGAGAACGATAATATAATGCGCCCATAGTCATTTGGTGTTTTTCCATTTGCTTTTGATGTATCCCATAAGCCAGCAAAAGGTACAAAGAAAAAATGAATTACGGAATCAGGTGAGTATTCACATACAAGAGAACTACTGTCGGGCTCCAGTAAGTCTAGTCTCAAGGTCATCCACAACTTCGAATCATAACACAAGGGAATCAAGTGAGTTGTCATTGTCACATACATTAACCTGCCAGTATAACATATAGCAAATCCCAAGAAGTTATCAGCTACATACCAATTTTCAGGCAAATTGACTAATCCACTTTTACCAGTTCCCCGACGGTGGAACCAAGTTGGGATTGTCAGTGTCCTACTTGTGAACAATCTTAGTGACAACGAATCTGAAGCAGAGATGTCATGTTGCGATGATGAGATATTCTGAAACAACGAATTACAGATCGAAGACTTGCTCCAATCTGCATATATTGTATCTAATTGCTCTGGGAATTCTGGCAGCTGTTTAAGCTTCTTACAATGTGATAAGTTCAAGGATCGAAGAGAACCAAGTTGGGCTATGCTTCGAGGCAAATGATGGAAGTTATTTCTACCGAGATACAACCTTTTCAAAGAGCGTAAGCATCCAATGTCTTCTGGAAGTCCTCCGTCTATTATATTGCAGCAACCAAGATTCAGAATTTCTAATGAGTGTAACCCTTCATTCACTTGAGGGAACACAAAGTACACTCCATCTTCTGATTCTTTTTTTGCAAAAGTTAAGAACTTAAGCTTGTTTAAGCGGATGATGGAAGACGGAGGACGTGAAATTAGAGTATGGCTGGCATGAAGCTCCTCCAAGTTTTCTAAATCGCCTATCTCTTCTGGCAAGCTTTCAAGTTTTGAGCAGTAGGATACATCTAGCTTCATCAAAACTTTCAATTTACAAACGCTACTCGGAAGAGCTACAAGGCTTTTCATATCACTCAAATCTAACACTCTAAGACGAGCTTGGTGCTGAATAATAGATGATGGTAGTTCCCTTATCCATGTGAATCGCATGCGAATCTCTAGCTCTAGCTTCATTTTTCCAAGGAATTCTGGAAATTTCTCTAAACTAGAGCAACCTACTAGATCCAGAGATTTCACAGATTCCACATTAACTCGTGGAAACCTCTCAAGTTTTTCACAATGATACAAATCTAACTCGATTAGTTTTTTGGAACATCCCAGGGAATGGTGAACCTCTTTAAGACTTGTACATCTCCTCAGATTCAGATATTCCAAATTTGGCATCCCTGTGAAATCTGGTGTTTGAATCAAGCTTTTGGAGCAGCTAAGATCTAGCTTTTGTAGGGACGGCAAAAACACCTATTTCAAACACAGAAAGAGATTGTTTAATTCACACCCTTCGATTATAAGAGTCATTGTGGGAGATTAGAAATTATTTTATTTTCATTTTTATATGGAAATTACATGTTCAGAAACTCTAATAACACAAGTTTAGGTCTACACAGAATAAAACACACCAAGTTTATGAGACTTTTTAGCATTATACCAAATTAGAAACGGTACCTTTCTTTCGGTCCATAAATCATGCAACGAACTCCACTTGAGATCAAGATGAACAAGCCTCTGGGGTTCAAAATTTTCGGGCAATGACTTCCAAGGAAATTCATGCCAGACAAACCAACACAAGTTGTTGGGCAGGTACTCAATGGAGCCATCATGACAATTGGAGTCGTGGAGAACATCTTCTCGATCAATCGGAGAGATGAAGCTACATATGTGTAATATCCTAAGCCTTTTCATATTATTCATTGCCTCTTTGCTAAAGCATAGCTTTTGAATAAAAGTAAAGCAGATTCCCTCCACTGCCATGGTCCCCTGGTAAAAGGATCACAAGTCAACAAATCATAACTTCAGATGTCTTGTACAATCGCTCACTAATCATGTCATGATAACATAAGATAACAGGATCGGTCAGCTTTAATTAAAAATGGCTACTTGACGAATTAGCAAGCAACGTTAGGCCAACTAAAATGGTATACTTGCAAGACTATGAAGCAACAACAACAACATACCCAGTGAAATCCTACTAGGTGCGGTCTGGGGAGGGTAGAGTGTACGCAGACCTCCTTACCACTACTTCATGGAGATAGAGAGACTGTTTCGGAAAGACCCTCGGCTCAAGTGTATCAAACCCAAGTAGAGGAAGATGAAAACAATTAAGAATATGAAGCAAGAGGAGCAAATAATTGGAGTTGACTGCCCTATATATCTTTTGAATATGAAAACTAGAAATTGGATAGTAGTGTATTGTTTAGCCTACTTACCATTGTCAACCATCACTTCTTTGACATCTTCAGTTTTCCATAGTCTGCTACGTTCCCCTGGATGCTTTTGCATTTTCACTATATATTGACCCATATCTTGTATTAAGTCATGCATTTGAATCTTATTATGATCAGAGATGAACACAAGAGATTTGTCGATTAGGACACTCAATCCATATTCAGCTGGAAAATCACAACTCTCGAGGATTTGCATGACTTTTTCCTTTTCTTTTCCTCGGAAGAAACATGCAATATCTAGAAATATCTCTTGCTCATTGGGCTCCAACCCATCATAACTTATTTTGAGGTTTTCAATAATTTCTGAACCAGAGTTTTCCCTTATTCGGTCGAGAGCACTTCTCCACACAATTATATCCTTCTTGTATAATAAAGAACCCCACACTTTCAGGGCTAAAGGATGACCTTTAGCATGACTTACTATCTCCAACGTTAGATTTTCGAAACACTCATCTGGAACATTTTCCATGAAAGCATATTGATTGAACAGTTTAATCGCATCACGATCAAGCAGTGTCTCCACTTCATGTAGTACACTATTCCTTATCAAACGCTTGTCTCTAGTAGTTGCAATAATCCTACTACCCTTGCCAAACCAACAAAGATCCCCTGCTAGGTAATCCAACTGGTCTCTGTGATCAATGTCATCAAGCACAAGTAAAACCTTCTTAAACTGAAATCTACGAGCCATCAGGCTCCTACCCTCCTCCTTATTATTCACGCAATTTTCTTTTTCCCCTAACAATTTAGAGAGAAGGATATTTTGCAGAGAGTACATTCTATGTTTGTTTTCTTTAATATCCTCAAGAAAACAAGCATCTTTAAATTTGCTCGACGAGAGTTTATTATAAATAGCATTTGCTATTGTCGTTTTACCTACTCCTCCCATTCCACAGATCCACACAATCCGAACATCATCAATTTCCATCTCTAGTAGGGATTCTACTTTTTCTATTTGAGTATCTATTCCCACGACTTTGTGCGAATAAGATACTGAAGTCTTGCATTTGGAAGAAATGTCATCAACAATACGCTCAATACAATCTGATTCAACCCTGCGAAAGGACAATGCACAATTGTAGTTTCACAATAATTATGATAAAAAGGATTATGCACGTAAACCAAACTCTTCATTTGGTTGGGAACTAATTATCCCATCACTATACTATAAATGGTGGGATAAGTTATCCCAAACATGTCAACCAAACAAGACATCAAAGTTTTATCCCCGGACTATTTTTTTATCCCAGGACTATTTATTCTTATCCCTCACACCAAACATGCAAGTTTGACTCATTTTTGAGGTACAAATTCTTTGTTATATAGAGTAGAATATAATTATGAGTGTATCTATCGTTTAACTTACCCGTTAGGGAATACATATCCTTTTAGATTTGCGGCAACAGTTAGGGCAGTCCTCCATCTTTGCACCTTCTGCATCCCCTCATCATCATCCTTATACTTCAATTCATGTTTGGCAAAAGTTTCTGCAAAGCTCTTACTTTGGTATCGAACATCTGTTGCATCCACACCATAGAAGACAGGTATGATTGTTTTTTCATTTTCTTCATTCGCGCATTCCATGATCTTCACTAGTTCATCCAAACACCACCTTGATGTAGCATAATTCTTTGAGAAAATGACAAGGGCAACTTGAGAGTCTTTGATAGCTTTCGAGAGTTCTTTTGGGATCGAATCACCATGCTCTAGTCTTTTATTATCTTGAAAAGTGATTATTCCCCTCCTTGTCAAGCGTTCGTACAAGTAACCTGCAATTGTATCACGAGTATCTTCTCCTCTAAAACTTAAGAAGACATCGTACTTCCATCGAGGACAATAGTGTGAATTACTCACATAAGAAGAAATTGATGCCATGACTCAAGTTAACTTGTAAAAATTGAGAAGAAAGATAAGAAGTTTTTGAATATATTGTGGATGTGGTAAGAGATAAAATTGAAAAGTTTCAATTGAGATGGGGTCTACTCCAGTGGAATTATTGCAATTGGACCAGTCAACTGTTACATTGTCATTGAATATTATTCATCCATTATAAGTAATACTCCCTTGATTTAAAAAAGAATGATCTAGTTTGACTTACAAGGAGTTTAACAAAATAAAGAAGATTTTTAACTAAAAAGAAAAGGAGGTTATTCTTTTTTAAACGGATGGAGTAACAAATTTCTCTTTGAACTGTAATAGAAATCGAGGTAGATCTAAGATTTAAATTTGTACCAAATAAATTTTAAACCCCTATAATTACATGTACTTGTTTGAGGAGGGGTTCGAATGAACATGGCCCCTAGATTCGCCCCTGATTATAGAAAACCCACAGAGCTCCAAATTCCATAGTAGATGAGCAAAAAATTTCACCCATGAATATCCAGAATATAAAACCCATTAAGAATTGAGTTCAACATCTATTTATAGAGAGAATAATTTTAATCATTAAATACTCTTTCTGTTTCTTTCTTTTTAAAATGTCATGTTACGATTTTCGAGAGTTAGTTTGATTGACTTTTAAAGATAAATTAGATTACATTAGTTCAATATTTTAAAATAAATTTTAAATATATCGAAATATTATACGAAAGTACTATAAATTGCAACTTTTCTCATATTAATATCATGAAAAAGTACATTTTAAAATGTTAATCAAAATTCATATCGATTGATTCTCGAAAAGAAAATCATGACAACTAAAAAGGATCGAAAGAAGTATTAAAACAGATATCAAATAAAATACCTTACCTTTTGGGGAAGAAGATGGTTAAATATTGGGGAGACCTTTGCTGCTGGGTCGCTGTTCGTCTTCCCTTTTCTCAACTTATTATTACTTTTTTTTTTGAATGTTTAAAATCTTAAAATATTCTTAAATTATTTATATTTTGTTAATTTAATACTTGAATTGTGGAATATCGTTATATTACAAATGACTATGAGGTATTGTTTTTTGTTATAAATAATCATGGGCTATTGTTGTTACCTTTACACAGCCAAAGACCTAGTTGTTGTGGAGTTAGGAATTTGACGAAGGATATGAAAATTT
>NC_064282.1:92862939-92898505 GCF_019186545.1 Solanum stenotomum
AACTTAACAACTTTTTCACTTTAACTAGTTTAGTTTTGACTTAATTCCGACAACTAAATTCACTAACTAACCCACAATATTTATTTTAACTTATTTAAACAACTTAACAACTTTTTCACTTTAACTAGTTTAGTTTTGACTTAATTCCGATAACTAAATTCACTAACTAACCCACAACATTTATTTTAACTTATTCAAACAACTTAACAACTTTTTCACTTTAACTAGTTTAGTTTTGACTTAATTCCGACAACTAAATTCATTAACTAACCCACAACATTTATTTTAACGAAATTTTTTAGAATGTATAAATTGATTTTTTGAAAAGAAGTTTGAGGAGAGGAGAAAATGTGGAAAAATTATGAAGTCTTGGCTAGGAAGTTTTGATAGAATAAAGAGAACTTTTGATGCTTTTCACATCTTGAAATTTTTTTGTAAGAGAGGACTTGCAGATTTTAGCTATTACTTGGGCATCAAGATTTGGATATTGTTGAATCTTCTCATGGATAACCTTTTTGGTAACAATTTCTTACTTTTTGCTATGTGTGGCTAAAACCTCAATGCTTAGGGGTGTGATTATGTAGTCGGATTAGTTAATTAGCTTGCAGGTATAGTTGATTGCCAATTCTAATGTTGTTTTGATGTGGGTTCATTCATTTGTTCATATTTTAACTTATGAACTGAAGTTGCAAATTCAGCTTTAGTTTAGATCTCGATGCTTGCTTGAGAAAGAGGTTTAGAGTCGAATAAATGATTGATGATTGTTTGGGTTGCATCTTTATAGCCTAGCTTGAGAAAGTGGGTTAAATTAAGGAATTAGGTTGTTTACTATCGTTGTATGTTGAGGTTCGACAGAACTCACTTGATTCACGATAGTTGATCGGTAGATGGATATTGTAGTTAAAACCTAGCCTACCCACTGAGATACAACACCTTTAGGCAATGAATAATCACCCACCAAGCGAAATTAGCATTCGACTAATCATATTCCTAAGTCTCTCTCTCTAATTGGTTACTCTTTTTGTGTTAATTGGTTACCAAATCCCCCCCACTTGATATTGATATCTAAAATTTATTGATTTATTTTATGTTGCAGAAACCTTACATTCCTACATGAGATTAGGACACAAATGCACATCGTAATTGAATTCTCTCTCATATCACTCTCTGTCGGATCGATCCCAACTCTTTGTTGGGTTTATACTTGTTAGAGACCGCTTACACTTAGAATCGAATGAAGTGTAGTTGAGCGTTATAAAAAATGACACCATTGTCGGGGATTGGTGCATAGAATTCTTTTATTAAAATGTTTTTGTGAACTAATTTTATTGTAGTTGAATTATCCTATTTTTGTGATTGCTCCAAAGAAGGTGAAGAAATGAGTGTGAATAGGAGCAATGCAAGTCAACTTGGGAATAATGATGACATCGGAAACTCTCATGATGTCAATGAGGATCAGCTGGAAAGTGCGGGTGCTATTCGATTGCCCTCGACTATGAGTAATGTGGTGTCTCATATGACCAGCACAATGTGATCACTGATGAGTCCAGGACTCATTTAGGGATTAATTTTGATAGAAATAGTTTCCTCGAATGCTTATTTTGTCTCAATATCTGATGAAAACTCTTAAGTTTCAAGTATTTGAAGTTTTAGCGGAAGCATGGACGCTTAGGCGCAAAAAGGAACAAAGAGGTTGAAAAGAACGAAGAAGCTGAAGCCTGAGCTCTGCCAAGCACACTTAGCGAGTCGCCAAAGGGACACATTCCACCCTTTGTTCCAGAACGCGAAGCCCTGAAGGAAGAGGATCAAAAAGGCGATGAAAGGAGCAGTCGGCGCTTCACCGAATAGTTTCGCAAAGCAGTACTATACTGCCCAATGGTCCAGAACGTGAAAATGCTGAAGGCATGCACGAAATGGCGATGAAGCAAAAGAAGGGTGAGTCACCGAGTAAGTTGGCGTACTCGACTAACCTCGCTGAGCTATCTGGCAGCACTAATTTCTGATGGCTATAAATACTAAACTCTTTATTAATTTTAGAAGAGAATGATTATTATTATTATTTTCCAGAATAGAATAGTACATTTTTGGATATTTTCTCTCAAGTTTGGAGAGGGTTTTTGGGAAACTTGAAGAAAGAAGGATTTCATCTTCTCCAAGTTGGAAGTGGGTCTTCTCCATTCTTCTTCCTTTGCTTAAATCAAGGTTTAATTTCTTATACCCATTTGATTTTAGTATCATGTTAGGTGTATTTTGTTATTTCTTGATGTGTGGCTAAAAACCCCCCATTCTTGGGGTGTGATTTAGCAGATATGGGTTGATATTATTGTTGGGTTTTGCTTGCTGAAAGGTTAGATGTATTTTAATGGTGATTTCACCTTGTGGTTGTGGTTTAATCTAATGAGTTTGTAGTTGCAAATACAAATCTACCCATGTGTTTTCGGCTTGCCCGAGAGGGAGGTCATGAAACCAAGACCACTAGACTGATGGCCTAAGAAGTGGGTTGACATGAAGTTCAACCTGAGAGGGGGAGCCTTAGTCCAATATCCTAACACTCAGCTTGAGATAGTGAGTGGGGTAAGACGTAAGCTGGTCTTCATGCGGCAAATGGGTGTCCAAGAGGAATCCATTTGAAACTGGGTAAGTTGCCCGAGAGGGAACTTATTTCCATCTAAAGCTTAGCGTAGTCACAATTATCTTGCAAATTTCCTATCGAAAGCATGTACGCAACGATTTATCTCAACTTGTATTGCGGTCACACCCCAAGAACCTTTCCCCATACTTGATTTTCTTGTTAATTTTTGCTATTTTTATTTACTTGTGACAACCCCCCATTTGATATTTGACACTTTCGTGTCACCCCCTCTAATTTACCATGGTTTTGTTCGTTAATATCTTTAGCTATGACTAGTTAGAGCTAAATTTTATTTTTAATTAATTCTCAAAACTACTTCATTGGGACGATCCCAACCCTTGGTTGGGTTATTATACTATTGCACTATCGTAGACACTTGAATTGGAAGTTGTGTAATTGAATTACGGCAAACATCAATCACATGGCCACAAAGTTAAATAAGGCGCTTCTTGGGAGGCAACCCAAGGTTTACTTTTTGTTATTTGAATAACGTTTGTTGGATGTGCAGGTTGAAATTCAAATTTTGGGAGGAAAAGGCAAATGTGCGGGCTTAGAACTCACTTGGCTAGCCCGATCCAACTCGCCCTTTAGGCAAATGGATGGGGTGGTGTTCTAAAAATTTTGGTGGGCCTCGCAAAGTGGAATGGTAGCTTTAGTACCCATTATCGATCTAGGCGCGAACTGAAGGGTCAAAGACCTTTAACCGTCTTAAATTCAAAACCTTTCATTATTTTGAACTTTTCGACTCTTGTGCTCTCTTAATCAAACTCTAGAATATATATTATTAGTTTAATTCTTGTGGGTGTCCTCGTGTTGTCAGAATCTNATTAAGGAATTAGGTTGTTTAGTATCGTTGTATGTTGAGGTTCGACAGAACTCACTTGATTCACAATAGTTGATCGGTAGATGGATATTGTAGTTAAAACCTAGCCTACCCACTGAGATACAACACATTTAGGCAATCAATAATCACCCACCAAGTGAAATTAGCATTCGACTAATCACATTCCTAAGTCTCTCTCTCTAATTGGTTACTCTTTTTGTGTTAATTGGTTACCAAATCCCCCCCACTTGATATTGATATCTAAAATTTATTGATTTATTTTATGTTGCAGAAACCTTACATTCCTACATGAGATTAGGACACAAATGCACATCGTAATTGAATTCTCTCTCATATCACTCTCTGTCGGATCGATCCCAACTCTTTGTTGGGTTTATACTTGTTAGAGACCGCTTACACTTAGAATCGAATGAAGTGTAGTTGAGCGTTATAAAAAATGACACCATTGTCGGGGATTGGTGCATAGAATTCTTTTATTAAAATGTTTTTGTGAACTAATTTTATTGTAGTTGAATTATCCTATTTTTGTGATTTCTCCAAAGAAGGTGAAGAAATGAGTGTGAACGGGAGCAATGCAAGTCAACTTGGGAATAATGATGACATCGAAAACTCTCATGATGTCAATGAGGATCAGCTGGAAAGTGCGGGTACTATTCGATTGCCCTCGACTATGGGTAATGTGGTGTCTCATATGACCAGCACAATGTGATCACTGATGAGTCCACAAATTGGACTCATTTAGGGATTAATTTTGATAGAAATAGGTTCCTCGAATGCTTATTTTGTTTCAATATCTGATGAAAACTCTTAAGTTTCAAGTATTTGAAGTTTTAGCGGAAGCATGGACGCTTAGGCGCAAAAAGGAACAAAAAGGCTGAAAAGAACGAAGAAGCTGAAGCCTGAGCTCTGCCAAGCACACTAAGCGAGTCGCCAAAGGGACACATTCCACCCTTTGTTCCAGTACGCGAAGCCTTGAAGGAAGAGGATAAAAAAGGAGATGAAAAGAGCAGTCGATGCTTCGCCGAATAGTTTCGCAAAGCAGTACTATACTGCCCAATGGTCCAGAATGTGAAGATGATGAAGGCATGCACGAAATGGCGATGAAGCAAAAGAAGGGCGAGTCGCCGAGTAAGTTGGCGTACTCGACTAACCTCGCTGAGCTATCTGCTAGCACTAATTTCTGATGGCTATAAATACTAAACTCTTTATTAATTTTAGAAGAGAACGATTATTATTATTATTTTCTAGAATAGAATAGTACATTTTTGGATATTTTCTCTCAAGTTTGGAGAGGGTATTTGGGAAACTTGAAGAAAGAAGGATTTCATCTTTCCCAAGTTGGAAATGGGTCTTCTCCATTCTTCTTCCTTTGCTTAAATCAAGGTTTAATTTCTTATACCCATTTGATTTTAGTATCATGTTAGGTGTATTTTGTTATTTCTTGATGTGTGGCTAAAAACCCCCATTCTTGGGGTGTGATTTAGCAAATATGGGTTGATATTATTGTTGGGTTTTGCTTGTTGAAAGGTTGGATGTATTTTAATGGTGATTTCACCTAGTGGTTGTGGTTTAATCTAATGGGTTTGTAGTTGCAAATACAAATCTACCCATGTGTTTTCGGCTTGCCCGAGAGGGAGGTCACGAAACCAAGACCACTAGACTAATGGCCTAAGAAGTGGGTTGACATGAAGTTCAACCCGAGAGGGGGAGCCTTAGTCCCATATCCTAACACTCAGCTTGAGAGAGTGAGTGGGGTAAGGCGTAAGCTGGTCTTCATGCGAGAAATGGGTGTCCGAGAGGAACCCATTTGAAACTGGGTAAGTTGCTCGAGAGGGAACTTATTTCCATCTAAAGCTTAGCGTAGTCACAATTATCTTGCAAATTTCCTATCGAAAGCATGTACCCAACGATTTATCTCAACTTGTATTGCAGTCACACCCCAAGAACCTTTCCCCATACTTGATTTTCTTGTTAATTTTTGCTATTTTTATTTACTTGTGACAACCCCCCATTTGATATTTGATACTTTCGTGTCACCTCCTCTAATTTATCATGGTTTTGTTCGTTAATATCTTTAGATATGACTAGTTAGAGCTAAATTTTATTTTTCTATTAATTCTCAAAACCACTCCATTGGGACGATCCCAACCCTTGGTTGGGTTATTATACTAATGCACTATCGTAGACACTTGAATTGTAAGTTGTGTCATTGAATTACGGCAAACATCAATCACATGGCCACAAAGTTAAATAAGGCGCTTCTTGGGAGGCAACCCAAGGTTTACTTTTTGTTATTTGAATAACGTTTGTTGGATGTGCAGGTTGAAATTCAAATTTTGGGAGGAAAAGGCAAATGTGCGGGCTTAAAACTCACTTGGCTAGCCCGATCCAACTCGCCCTTTAGGCAAATGGATGGGGTGGTGTTCTAAAAATTTTGGTGGGCCTCGCAAAGTGGAATGGTAGCTTTAGTACCCATTATCGATCTAGGCGCGAACTGAAGGGTCAAAGACCTTTAACCGTCTTAAATTCAAAACCTTTCATTATTTTGAACTTTTCGACTCTTGTGCTCTCTTAATCAAACTCTAGAATATATATTATTAGTTTAATTCTTGTGGGTGTCCTCGTGTTGTCAGAATCTAAAGTGTTATCCATTCCTCTCTCCTTGCTTTCTCAAATTTTGTGTTTTCAATTGAGGTTAGTTCTCCAAAGTTGTTTTACATTGCAAATTTTGTTGAGTATGCGTGTGAGTAGTTTGTAGTTCTTTTTCTTGCCTTGACGTTGTGCTAAATTGATCATTGGAATCTAATTTGAAGTCAAGCATGTCTGATATTGTCTTTAGTCTAATTTGATGTGATTTTTTTTTATTGAATTGTTTAAATTGTGGTTGTAGCATGTTGGGTTATGTGTGGGTGAAGTCTGAGTAACCCAATAGCAACCAAACTACTTGACTCTGCCCAATGATGGATTGTGTGACGTTGTTCTTAAGGGCAAAGTTGTTGTTTGGTTAAATTTGAATCATATGGGGGAAGTCTGAGTACCCCGGCTCAAATTTACATAGTGGGTAGGCTTAAATTGCTCTTCTTGGTACTTGAATGTGAACGAATGTGGTTTTATCTCATTGATCTCTCTCTTGATTGCTTGAATTTTGAATGTTGTGGTTGTTCTCTTGCACATTTAAGTGTCGGTTGCGATCTATATCGATGATTTGAGCAGTGCTCTTGATTGAACGATATGTTTGTGCAAGTCCAATGAGGCAAATTTGAGTTTCATAAGTCATGTGTGAACTCTTAGCATCTCATTGTGACTAATAGATTGTCGAAGTGAGTCTTGTAATAATTGTTGCACGCGAGCTTAACTTGTAGAGTCATGATTGATGATTTTGTTGAATGCCTTGTGTGGTGAGGTTTTCTTGAAATATATGCTTGGTGATATGTAGAACTTGCCCCGTTGGTCAAATTGACTAGCATTGGTGAATGAAAGAAATGACCCTAGGCACAAATTTTTTAGAGTGAACCAAATTGCTAATTATACCGCTTTGTGACCACCTTGTGAGAGTGTAAACCTAGCTTGACAACATTTGAGCCTAACCCTTTCTTTGGATGAAACATGAACACATTTGACCATTTTCCTCCCCACCTAAAACTTTCATGAAGCCTTGGTCTGTTTGAATAGATAACTTAGGCCAAAAGCCTAAGCTGGGGGTGTGGTAAAAATGTGTAAAGAGATTGATCAAGAAGTTTGTGACATTCACCATTGAAGATTGATGTTGAAAAAGAGGAAAAATATGGAACCCCTCCATATATATATAAAAAAAGCAAGAGAAAAATATTGAAAAAGAAATTTGCATAATTTGTGCATTGGTGGAAAGAAAATGGGTATTCGATGAGTCATTCAATTTTTTGTTGTTTGAATATACCAAGGGTGGGTCACGAAGATTAAAAGAGTGAAATAAAAGGAGAAAAAGTGAAATTCATGCCATGCTTCATGAATGTAGAAGTCATTAAGCCAAAATGATCATACATTTACCCTCAGCCTAGTTACAAGCCTTGAAAGACCTTGATAATCTTGCATAAGCCAAATGATGTGTTGATCGGAAAATATGGACAAGTCTATGGGTAAAAGAATGCATGTGTTTATCATTGAGAGTGTGAGAGTTGATTTTGATTTCTTGAATTATAACATTTGATGGGCTCATTGAATCATTCTAGATGTGAGGGAATTCGAATACTCTTGTTGAGCTTGAATTTGCATTTGAAGTGAGCATTGTGAGCTTGAACTTTATTTGATGATAGCTAGTCATAGTTTGAAACTTTTAGTGCACAATTGAACATTGCATGAGTAGATTGAACCTTATGTGCATTCATGTTGAGTATCAAGTAGCACTATTTGTAGACATTCCTGTTGGTCTAATTGATCTTATATTTTACTTGACGACAAGCAAAAGATTAAGTTGAGGGTGTTGATGAGTCGGGAATTTCGACTCATTTAGGGTTTGTGTTTGAATGAATTAGTGTCCTCAAGGCCTGTTTTGTACTCATAACTAATGGTAATGTATTAATATGCAACAATGATGGTTTGAGAGCAAGACTTAGACATTATGATGCAAAAAGGAGTGGAAAAGTTGGAGAAGCTGAAGATCGCAAAAGATATTTGACGACTCATCGAGTGTGTTTCCAGCTCGTCATATGTTCCAGCGTAGCAGCCCATGTCCTAAGCCAACTTGGCGAGAGAACTTGTGACTCGGTGACGCTCCGAATGAATTGGTGACCCCGATTCTGATCTCCTAAAGTTCCAGAACGAATTGATACAAGAGCCAAGCAAATAAGCGAGGAGAAAAGCAGCTCAACGATTGCCAAGTCGATCGGCGATCCCGACTTATGCCACAGAATGGACTCCATGCTGAGATTTTGGGAAATTTTCTGAAATGTATAAATTGATTTTTTGAAAAGAAGTTTGAGGAGATGAGACAATGTGGAAAAATTGTGAAAGTCTTGGCTAGGAAGTTTTGAGAGAATAGAGAGAACTTTTGATGCTTTTCACATCTTGAAAAATCTTTGTAAGAGAGGATTTGCAGATTTTAGCTATTACTTGGGCATCAAGATTTGGATATTGTTGAATCTTCTCATGCATAACCTTTTTGGTAGAGTTTCTTACTTTTTGCTTTGTGTTGCTAAAACCCCAATCCTTAGAGGTGTGATTATGTAGTCGAATTAGTTAATTAGCTTGTAGGTATTGTTGATTGCCAAATATAATGTTGTTTTGATGTGGGGTCATTCATTTGTTCATGTTTTAACTTATGAACTGAAGTTGCAAATTTAGTTTTAACTTAGATTTCGATGTTTGCTTGAGAAAGAGGTTTAGAGTCGAATCAATGATTGATGATTGCTTGGGTTGCATCTTTATACCCTAGCTTGAGAAAGTGGGTTAGATTTGTAGCCCCTACATAACCCAGCTTGAGAAAGTGGGTTAAATTAAGGAATTGAGTTGTTTAGTATTGTTATATGTTGAGGTTTAAGAGAACTCACTTGATTCATGATAGTTGACCAGGAGATGGCTATCGTACTTAAAACCTAGCCTACCCACTGAGATACAACACCTTTAGGCAATCAATAATCACCCACTAAGCAAAATTAGCATTCGACTAATCGCATTCCTAAGGCATTCTCTCTAATTAATTACTCTTTTGTGTTAATTGATTACCAAATTCCCCCCTCTTGATATTGATATCTAAAATTTATTAATTTATTTTATGTTGTACAAACCTTACATTCCTACATGAGATTAGGACACAATTGCACATCGTAATCGAATTCTCTCTTATATCACTCCCTGTGGGATCGACCACCATAACTTTTTGTTGGGTTTATACTTGTTAGTGACAACCTACAGTTAGAATCGGATGAAGTGTAGTTGAGCGTTATCACATGGGCAAAAGCTTTGAACTGAACACCTTTAGATTGAGTAGGACATCTCATTGTTGATACAAACTCTCTTCAGAGTGTCAAACTCCAATTGAATTGAGGACTACAATTGATAAGAGAACATGTTGTCTAAACTACTTCACCCCAGAATGACTTAGGCAATTTAGCCATTTTGAGCATGCTTCTCAATTTCTCAACAATGGTGTGATTCATCCTCTCAGCTACACCATTGTGTTATGGGATTTTAGGAAATGTCTTTTCATGTTTTATTCCATGGTTTGGACAATATTCTTCAAATTCTCTTGAAGTGCACTCACCTCCATTGTCAGTTTGGAGACGATTTAGCTTTCGACCCATTTCCCTTTCTACCAAAGCATGAAATATATGGAATATTTGAAACACCTGATCTTTGGCTTTCAATATATAAATTCATAATTTTCGTGAAGCATCATCAATAAAAGTAATAAAATATTTATTACCGCCCATCAATTATATCTCTATTGAACCACAAACATCAGAATATACCAAATCAAGTATATTCAACTTTCTTTCAGATGATGTCTAAAATGAGACTCTATGTTGTTTACCAAATAAACAGTAGTCACAAGGTTTTATCATTTTGCCTTTGGAAAAAGTGGTGAGTAATTTTTTATCAAGAAATTGCAATCCTTTCTCTCTCATATGACCTATTTTTCTATGCCACAAATATGCAGAAATCTCTTCGTGAGCTGCATTTAATTCACCTTCGCATATTTCTACATTTGTCCTATACAATGTGCCATGAGTAACTCCTTTTGCAATCACCAATGCCCCTTTAGTGAGTCTCCATTTTTTATTTGCAAAGTAATTCTCGTATCCATCTTGGTCCAAAGAAACTCTTGAGATCAAGTTCATCCGCATATCAGGTACGTGGCACACATCTTTCAAAATCAATGTGCATCTGACGTTTGTCTTTATGCAAATGTCTCTAATCCCCATTATTTTTGAGTAACTAGTGTTACCCATATTCATATTGCCAAAATTACATACTACATATCTGTAAAAAATTATCTCATACCAATGTGACATGATATGAAGTTGTTGTGTCGACCACCCATTCTGACTCTACACTTAACAAGTGCTTGCATTTCTCTTCTTCGTTTATGAAGAGAACAACTTTATCATTATTTTGCACCATGGCAGCTCTGTTGTCATCATTCTTCTGGCCACTACTTTCTCCTCTGCTCCTTTTTAGATTGAGACAATCTCTTTCGAAGTAACCTGGTTGATTGCAATTGTAGCAATTTCTGGCCTTTGATTTTGATCAGACCTTGGACTTTTTACGTGCTTTGGATATATCGTAGTTGCTCGAACTCATTTGGTAAATTCTACCTCTACTTTCTGTGATAAGAATCTATTCATAGTTTTCAAGATTTTTCTTAGCTTCTCATTAAGTAGAAAAGCCGATGTGACATCATTAAGCTCAATAGAGTCCTTACCATATAATATGGTTGTTGCCAAATAATCGTAGGAAGATGGAAAGGAGTTTAGGAGCACTATGGCTTTATCTTCCTCCTCGATCGTTAATTTGAGATTTACTAGCTACTTATTAGTATAGTACGATAGACCACAATTTTTTTTTATGTAAATGAGTAGAATATGTGCTCTGATACTAATTATTGGGAATAAACCCGCCATAGAAATAATATTTGCATTAATAAAAGTAATAAATGCGGAACACAACAATACGTTTAATCAACAAGAATAATAAAAGCAATAATGACACCAAAATTTTANTTTACTAGCTGCTTATTAGTATAGTACGATAGGCCATAATTTTTTTTTATGTAAATGAGTAGAATATGTGCTCTGATACCAATTATTGGGAATAAACCCGCCATAGAAATAATATTTGCATTAATAAAAGTAATAAATGCGGAACACAACAATACGTTTAATCAACAAGAATAATAAGAGCAATAATGACACCAAAATTTTACATGAAAATCCTTCGAAATAAGGGAAAAATAATAGTCCGAGAGGAGCAACTGATTTCATTATAATAATGATTCTTTGCATTTGTAGGTCTGAGTAAAAACTCTAAAGACCACTACACACTCAAAAGAATAACCCTCTTTTGATTTTCCTATCTCACTACAATATCACTCACACTTTCTATTTTTTCCTCACATATTATTTATTTCTGTGATAGCTCAAACTTCTTTTCCCTCCTTTGTTTTTGGTGTATTTGAAAATGGAAAATGACCCTTTCTTTTATAAAGGATAAATGCAGTAGTCTCCAAATATGCTATAGAAGAAAAATAATTTTTTTTCTTCATCATAGGTTACCAATATTTAACTTTAAGGAAAACTGAAAAAATTAGCCAAATAAATTGGCACATGTATATCCAATTTCTTCAAAATCCTGTCAACCTTTGAAATTGTGAGATTTATCAAAGTTTGACACATGAGAATGGATCTCACATATGAGAAAAGACAATAAAAAATAATGAAGACAATCTTTAAAAAGACAGTATGAAGATACTTCTCAAAATTGAATTTTATTTTTATTCAATGTTAACGATCTAACTAGACCATGCTCTGATATCAGTTTTTAGAAAACTTTAAAAAATTCAGTCAAGATTACATGTAAATTACTAGAAATAGATATTAATGTAGAAAAATGGTAGGACCGCTAATCTAGTTCCATTGCAATAACTTGATTGATGAATACAATAACTTGATTAATGAACTTGGTCTTTCAAAGTGATGAACTTGATCTTTAAAAATCATAAAGATTATTAATAGAGTGTTCTATTATGAGATGGAGAGAAAAAGATAAAGTGCATTTTCAGGTTTAAATGACAATTTTTCAATAAGTCTCCATCAAACTTAAGAAAAGGTCAATGAGTTTCAAACTATCTAAAATAAACCTATATAATAGATATTAATTTTTAAGGCCCCAAACTTTAATAATTTATTTGATTATACAATGGGCTATTTTAATGATAGCATATCTATGTATAATATATTGATATGTGAGTCCACAAAATAGAAATTATTAAGATGTATATGTATCATATTTTTAACGATAGATATATCAACTCTAAATCGCAATATTGAAGGATACATTTGTCGTTTTCCCCATTTTTTAATATCAAGGATTTGTTAAATCCTATACATTGGAATTGCTTGTTTAGTGAAAACTCACCAAAAAACATTATTTAGTTGCCAAAATTCATAGTAGAGCCAACCTTAAAATATTTTACGCATTCGCTCAAACCTTGGATTTATATTTAAAAAATTCTCTTAATATACATTGTCACACCTCTTTTCCGTCCGGGCAGAGACGGTTTTTCCAATTTAAGTGATGTATTGATTTAGGGAATTATTTTGTCTTTCAGAGTCGCCACTTGGAATTGAGTTATGGTGTTTCAAGTCACCTTTATGAGTAATCTCTAATCAAAAGGAAACGACTCTTTATATGATCTGCGAACTAGAAATTCAGGTAAGGAATTCTGTTGACCAAGGTGAAGGTATTAGGAATCCCTCGAGTCCCGTGGTTTTAGCACGATCACTTTTATTGACTTATACTTACTTTAAAATATTTTTTGATATATTATTTCAGGCCATGACTTGTTCACATTATTATTGATTAAATTTTATTTGGTTTCAACCTAGATGCGTAACCACATTCTTGGTTTTGATATTTAATACCTTTGAAGCAAAACAACTTTCTTTTCTCGAGTGTGTCACCTAATATTTTATGTCTCACATCTTGATTTTAACAATATAAAATTTTGCCAAGGTGTGTCACCACATCCTTGATTTTCTTTTAAATGTTTCAAAAAAAATGTGTAACCACATTCTTAATTGAAACAATTTCTTTTTTAATGTGTCTAGAATTTTGTGTAGTCATTATAAAACTAATATTTTTCCTTTATACATAAAATTAAGTAAAGTAAATTAATAAATCTAAATGTTGAGGATACAATATATAATTCTGACATCATTTCTATATCCTTTTATTTTATATTTTATATTTTTATTACTCTTAAAATTAACGTCAAAACTAAGCATACACTTTCTAATTAAACAAAACAACAACGAATTTAAAAAATCTAAATCTCCCTTTTTGTTTGATAAAAATAATATAATAATAATTTATTTATTCATTTATTTTAGCCTAATTATACCTACGTTATCAGTATTATCTAAATCAAGACAAGAACAATGTCATGACCCGTTCATTTTTAAGAGGTCACAATTAGCAAATAAAAATAAATAAAATAAAAAGTAATCATTGTTAAAGCTACCTTCATTCATTAAACAAAGATAAAATAGCTAACCAATTGTTCATTTCAATCAAATTGTGAATAAAAATAGGAAAATTTGTCATAAAATTACATCAAATTCCATAAATAAATAAAGAGATAAGGTAAAGTTGGATACCGCAAAATCTTAACCGAAGCTCGATTAGAATACCCGCAATTTCTTTATAGGTTGTTTGTGATGGTATATGTATTTGTGTTGATATGAAAATAGTGGTTAAGGAAGAAAAGATGTGAATGTATGATTATTGTTTGAAAGAAGAATAAATAAAATGGAAGTGTTTTCTATTTTTTCTTCTTGCTCATGTAGTATGGTGTAGCTTTTTTTGGTTGCTGATTTTTTTATGTGTTATGCATCTGTAGTGTAGGAGAGTTGTAGTATATATTTTTTTGGCTGAATGTAGTGTTGTTTCTTTTTCTTCTGGTTGCTGATCGTTGTTGTGTATGTATGTGTATGTTGTGTAGTAGTGTGTAGGGTAGGTTGTGAGTGGAGGAATGGTGTAGTGTGGAAGTGGGATCGGTAGTGGAGTGTTGAAATGGGGTTGTGGGGTAGTGTTGAGAGGTTTAAGGGGTGGGTAATGGGTAGTTTAGGTTATATTTTTTTTTGTAAAAAAATTAAATATAATAAATATTATAATAATAAAAATATAAGAATAAATGAATAGCTACTCTAAATTATAATTAAGAAATACTAGCTTATTATTACTTCTAATTCAAAAGAAAATACATATTTTTTTGTAACTTTTTAGATCTTTTAAAATAAACTTACTAAAATACGATGAAAAATATAATATTTAAAGTAGACCTAGAAGAAATACCTAAGGAATAAAAATGGTGTAAACCTTATGTTCGGTAAAAAATTACGTGTTCAGACAAAGAAGTAGACAAAGTGACAAATTTTGACCGAACTCTTATTTGAAAGAAAAATATGTGATCGAGTCCTTGTTTGAGACATCGTACATATCCCGGGTTATAAGGGAATCATGTCACGTGTAGTTCAAAGAGATAAAGTGATGAGTTGGAAGTTAAGCAAGGTTCAATCGAGGCTCTAAGTCGCGGCTCTTATCCTTACGTAAACAAAAATAAAAGAATGTAAGCTAATAGTCAAGGGGAAAATAAAAGTGCAAGTTCTTATCTATGCAGCTTATCTTAAGTCTTCACTTGAGTCTTGACTTTAAGATATCACCTTGATTGTTGGGTGAGTATCTTGATCTTGAATGGATTCGATGCTTAACTTGCCACTTAGAGTGAGTTTTGGCACTCTTCAAAATGACAATTTGAAAATGTTCTTGAATGACTGCATGTTTCTTGATCAGAAGCTGAATAGAAATAGGTATAAGGTTAGGTTGCTACACGCATTGAAGAAGCTAATTTTGGCTATCATGGGATTGATCATTCTGAAAAGGGTTGAAACTTTGTTCCTGAATTTCAAATCCATGTTTCGCTTGAAAAAACCTGAAAACCATCACAAACAAACTAAATAAACAAAAATTTTACCCCAGTTTTCACTGAAAATTTTTGTGAGTTATTAGCAAAATGTGAATTTAAAAATAAATAAATAAACTCATAATAGGAAGTGTTTATCCTAGGAGAAAGTAACCAAATCTCATTATGTAGAAGGATCCTGTTAATCCCATTGTCTAGGAGGCTCCTGCTAGTCCCATTATGTAGGAGGGTCCTGCTAATCTAAATCACATTACGTATGAGAGTCCTACTAAACTAAATCTCATTATTAGGAAGGTCCTGCTAACCTAAATCCCATAATGTATGAGGGTCCTGCTAATCCCATTATGTAGGAGGGTCCTACTAACTTAAATCTCATTATGTAGGAGGGTCCTGCTAATCCCATTATGTGTGAGGGTCCTGCTAATCTAAATCTTATTATGTAGGAGGGTCTTGTTAATCCCATTATGTAGGAAGGTCCTGCTAATCTAAATCTCATTATGTAGGAGGATCCTGCTAATCCAATTATGTAGGAGGGTCCTACCAATCTAAATCTCATATGTAGGAGGGTCCTGCTACTCCCATTATATAGGAGGGTCTTGTTAATCTAAATCTCATTATGTAAGAGGGTCCTGCTAATCTAAATCTCATTATGTAGGAGGGTCCTACTAATCTCATTATGTATGAGGGTCCTGTTAATCTCATTATGTAGGAGGGTCCTGTTGATCTAAATCACATTATGTAGGAGAGTCCTGCTAATCCCATTGTCCAGGAGGGTCCTGTTATACAAATTTTCATTGTCCATGAGGGTCCTGCTACACTAAATTTATTGTTTAGCAGGGTCCTGCTACACTAATTTCATTACTTAGTAAGATCTCGCTTAACATAATCATCAAATAGAATAACTACAACATTATTTTTTTTGCCTAAGTTTACTGAAATGACCCAAAAAGTTCTTAAAAATGCACATCGGAAGTTACCGAAAACTTGTTTAGCTATATATAAAAAAATCCGTTCCGTTTTTCAAAAATCCGACTTCATATTCTTGTTTAGGGGGTCAAATTGAGTGGGAAATGGGTCTAACCCAAATTTTAGAGCAACCGTATCAAAATCCGAAATTTTCAAGTGAAGCCTTTTTCGAGGGTCTACTTTGGAGGGTCATATCTCCTAGCACACAAATTATTGGGTGGCCAATAACATATCCATGGAAAGCCCTTTGAGTTAGCTACCTAACGCACTTCGTTTCACCTCATTCGGAGTTCGGACGAAGAAGTTATGCCCATTTTCGTAAAATCTGTCCGGCAGGAAAGACAATTTCCAGTGAGCGTTTTTACTGTTCACCCGCCTCATTTTTTTTTCTAAGTGTTGGACCATTTTTCCAAAGGGCATATGTTATTTCCTATATACCATTAGTTCAATTCCCATCTCTAAAACATTTCCCAAAACACCTCTCCCATACTTAGACACATTTTCTCTCAAGTTCTCTCAAGAACCCTAATCCAAAACCTTCCTCAAGATTGAAGAGACTCTTGCTCCAAGTTCCAAGCTTCCATTGAAGACACTCTCAAGACCTTCATAAGAACTCAAGGTATGTGGTGTTGAACTCATGGGTCCTTCCACCCATAGTGCCTAGACTCTATTCTACTCACTAATTCATGGTTTAAGTTAAGATTCATAAATTAGTCTTGTTCTTTGTAATAATTTCCTGCACATTGAATTTTAAACATGAAAAGTGATTGTTTTGAGCATGTTGTGACTCTAGAACTTGAATCTAAATTTGGAATGGATGTGGAGATTTTCATGTGGTATTGTGGGTGTTAAAAGGTGTTGTTGTAGGTTGTTCACTGGTTTGGCTGCATAATTACTACCCTATTTTCCATGCTCTTTGATTCCATTACATGCCTTCAAGGTGTTTGACAAAATGTCCAACTATGGAGAATTGATGAATCGATGCTTTAAAGCTTGAGTTATGAGATGTATGGCAATCCAGAGATGTGTTGATGACAAACTAAGCTTGTGTATATGTTCATTCCATACGTGAGATTGCATTAGAGCCTAATGGGAATTTCCTATATAAAGTGTTGCATGACCATGCCCGGTCCGGGGGAAAAGAACCGGACAACCATGTGAGAGGTTTATATCTCACCACCTAGGATGCTTGGGGTGTGACCAACATCAACCATGTGAGAGGTTTATATCTCACCACCTAGGATGCTTGGGGTGTGACCAACATCAACCATGTGAGGGGTTTATACCTTGCCACCAGGGTGTCCGGGTGTGAACGGCATCCCCCATCCTAAGTTGGGGTTATAGATTGGTTGGATCATGCATACACATATGATATCTACTATTAGTATAGATTTACTTAAACATGTTTTGACTTCACTTTGATCATGCATCCTCATATTGTTATTCATAATGCCTATGAAACTATTTCTTGTATTTCGATTGTGTCCTTGTCTATTGTTGTGTTGCACCCCGCATACTTAGTACATTCCAAGTACTAACGCATATTTTGCCTACATGATGTCACCATGTAGGGACCGGAGCTACTCTTGATCCTTCTCTCCATTCACGTGGCTAGTACGGTGCTTATCCGAGTTTGTTGGTGAGTCCTCAATGATTCGAGGGCTATGTTATGTTTCCTACTCCTATGTTTTGAGACTTTAGCTTGCAATTGTATTTTGACTATGAGGGGAGCCGGTAGTATGTCATGGCCCCCGTCCTATCTATGTATGTAGAGGTGTGCGTTGGACAAGTATTTTGTAAATGAGCTTGACTCTTGTTCTATGATGTCATTTTGAAATGGTTTGCCCTTAGTCCCTATTTCCCGTTAATTAATGTTGATTGTACTTCCGCGACCGATGAAGTGTGATGACAAGTTTGAGAGGCTTGTTTGGGGTTCCTTCGGGTTCCTCATTCGCCATGTCACGTCTAGGCCCTAGGCTTGGGTCGTGACAAGCTTGGTATCAGAGCACTAGGTTGTTAAATCCTCGGAGTCCAACACACCGCGTTGAGTAGAGTCCTAATCATGGTTGTGAAGCGCGCCACGACTATGAATGGGAGGCTACAAAACGTTTTAGGAAAGGTTTCCCTTCTTCATGTTCTATGTCGTGCTTAGAGTGCGATAAGGTGATTCCTCCCTAACGCTTGTTCTTTGGATTGCTAGATCATCATGCCAAACATGAGGGGAAGACGGGCCCGATCACCGGAAGAGCCACCCACCAATGGTGAGCTCCGTGATGCACTCACCATGCTTGCACAAGTGGTAGCTAACCAAGTGCAACAAGGAGCCCAAGCTCCTCGAACTACCACCCCGGGGGAAAGGGTGAGAGATTTCATGAGGATGAACCCTCCGGTCTTCCATGGTTCAAAGGTGGATGAGGACCCGCAAGAGTTCATCGATGAGGTATGCAAAATCTTGACCATTATGGATGTTGGTGCTTGTGAGAAGGCGGAATTGGCGGCCTACCAACTCAAGGGGGTTGCTCAAATTTGGTTTGATCAATGGAAGGGTGAGAAAGGTAATGGCTATGTGGTGTTGTGGGAGGAGTTTAAACTTGCTTTCCTTAATAGGTTCTTCCCTCTTGAGCTTAGGGAGGCAAAGTTGGTGGAGTTCATGAACTTGAAGCAAGGAGCTATGAGTGTGAGGGAGTATGCCCTCAAATTTGTCCAACTCTCCAAGTATGCACCTCACTTGGTGGCCGACTCTAGGTCGAGGATGAACAAATTTGTGATGGGTGTATCCGACTTGGTTAGTGAGGAGTGTCGGTCCGCTATGCTCATTGGAGATATGGATTTGTCTCGGTTGATGACTTATGCCGAGCAAATGGAGGAGGAGAAATTGAGGAAGAGAAGGGGGCACGAGGCCAAGAGGGCCCGATTGGAGAATAGGTTCCCTAAGGGTGCTAGATTTCATCAAGGCCGAGGAAACCCTCATGTCAACCGGGGATTTGCTATCAATGTTCCTAGACCTCAAGGGGGAGGTGAAGTGGGTTCTATGGATGTATGCCCTAAGTGTGGGAGGAAGCATGGTGGTCCTTGCATGAAGGGTTCGGGTGCTTGCTTTGAATGTGGAGAAGTGGGTCATAAGAGGTTTGAATGTCCCAAGATCCGCAACAAGGTCCGAAGTGCTAACACTACTCCTTTGGGTAGAGGTGCTTCTCAAAGTGGTGCCCCAAGGGACAATCGATTTTATGCTTTGCATGGTAGACAAGGTGTTAATGAGACTCCGGATGTGGTGACCGGTATGTTGCAAATCTTTGATCTTGATGTTTATACTTTGATTGATCCGGGTGCCACCCTTTCCTTTGTTACCCCCTTAGTTGCTAGAAAATTTCATGTCGAGTCGGAATTGTTGCATGAGTCATATGAAGTATCCACTCCCATTGGTGTCTCTATTGTTGCTAGAAAAGTGTATAGAAATTGTCCGGTTTGCATATTAAATAAGTTGTTGCCTTGTGATCTTGTTGAGTTGAACATGGTGGATTTTGATGTTATTCTTGGGATGGATTGGTTGCATGCATATTATGCTTCTATTGATTGTAGGACTCGTAAAGTCAAGTTCCGATTTCCTAATGAACCCGTCCTTGAGTGGGAGAGCCGGGATGTTGTGGTGAAGGGGAAATTCATTTCTTGCATTAAAGCCCATAGGTTGATTTCCAAAGGGTGCTTGTACCATATTGTGAGAGTCAATGATGTGGAGTCTAAAGTCCCTCCTATTGAGTCTATTCCGGTTGTTAATGAGTTTCTAGATGTCTTCCCAGAAGACCTTCCCGGTGTCCCTCCCGAAAGGGAGATAGATCTTGGTATAGACCTCCTTCCCGATACTCAACCTATTTCTATCCCCCCTTACCGTATGGCCCCGGCGGAGTTGAAAGAGTTGAAAGAGCAATTAAAAGATTTGTTAGAGAAGGGGTTTATTAGACCTAGTCATTCTCCCTGGGGTGCTCCGGTTTTGTTTGTGAAGAAGAAAGATGGGTCTCTTAGAATGTGTATTGATTATCGACAACTTAATAGGGTCACCGTCAAGAATAGGTATCCTCTTCCAAGGATTGACGATTTATTTGACCAATTGCATGGGGCTAGTCACTTCTCTAAGATTGATCTTCGGTCAGGGTATCATCAAGTGAAGGTGAGGGAGTGTGATATTCTCAAGACGGCCTTTCGTACTAGGTATGGGCACTATGAGTTTGTGGTGATGTCTTTCGGGTTGACTAATGCTCCGGCTCTCTTTATGGATTTGATGAATAGGGTTTTCAAACCCTACCTTGATTCTTTTGTGGTGGTGTTTATAGATGACATCTTGATCTATTCTCGGGGTGAGGAAGAGCACAAGGGTCACTTGAGGGTTGTACTCCAAAGATTGAGGGAAGAGAAGTTGTACGCTAAATATGAAAAGTGTGAGTTTTGGTTGAAGGAAGTTGCTTTCCTAGGCCATGTGGTGTCGGGGGATGGTATTAAGGTGGATCCTAAGAAGACCGATGTTATTAGGAATTGGCCTAGACCTTTGACCCCGTCGGATATAAGGAGTTTCTTGGGTTTAGCGGGTTATTATAGGAGATTTGTGGAAGGGTTTTCTTCTCTTGCTTCTCCTATGACTAAGTTGACTCAAAAGAAGGCTAAATTTGTGTGGTCGGATGAGTGTGAGGAAAGCTTCCAAACTTTGAAAGAAAGGCTTGTGTCCGCTCCTATTTTGTCACTTCCGGATGGGTTAGAAGGTTTTGTTGTTTATTGTGATGCTTCCCGTATTGGTTTGGGTTGTGTGTTGATGCAAAGTGGTAAGGTTATAGCCTATGCTTCTAGGCAACTTAAGGTTCATGAAAAAAATTACCCAACCCATGATCTTGAATTGGCCGCCGTGGTTTTTGCTTTAAAGATTTGGCGTCATTATTTGTATGGGGTGCATGTTGATATCTTCACCGACCATAAGAATCTCCAATATGTGTTCACGCAAAAAGATCTTAACTTGAGACAAAGGAGGTGGTTAGAATTCCTTAAGGATTATGATATGAGTGTTCACTATCATCCGGGGAAAGCTAATGTGGTGGCGGATGCATTGAGTAGAGTGTCCATGGGTAGCTTGGCTCATGTGGAGGAAGGTAGTAAAGAGTTGGCTAAGGAGGTCCATCGGTTGGCCAAATTGGGAGTTAGGTTAGAAGGGGTGGATAGTGGAGGAGTAGTTGTTGTTGATGGTTCAAGGTCTTCCTTGGTTGATGAGGTGATAGTCAAGCAAGATCTTGATCCTTCTTTGGTAGAATTAAAGGCTTCGGTGAGTAGTGGTAAGGTGGAGGTTTTCTCCCAAGGGGGAGATGGTGCCCTTAGGTACCAAGGTAGATTATGTGTTCCTTGTGTGGATGGTGTGAGGGAAAGAATCCTTGATGAGGCTCATAATTCTTTTTATTCTATTCATCCGGGGTCAACAAAGATGTATAGAGACTTGAGGGATGTGTATTGGTGGGGCGGTATGAAGAAGGACATTGCAAAATTTGTTTCGGGTTGCCATAGTTGTCAACAAGTCAAGGCCGAACATCAAAGGCCGGGTGGCCTAACTCAAGACATTGAGATACCTACTTGGAAGTGGGAAGAAATCAACATGGATTTTGTAGTGGGCTTACCCAAGGCTAGAAGAGGCTTTGATTCGGTTTGGGTGGTGGTTGATCGGATGACAAAGTCGGCTCATTTCCTACCGGTTAAAACTACTTACGGGGCTGAAGAGTATGCCAAGTTGTACATTCATGAATTGGTAAGGTTGCATGGGATTCCTTTGTCTATCATCTCGGATCGTGGTGCCCAATTCACTTCTCACTTTTGGAAGTCATTCCAAAGGGGTCTTGGTACAAAGGTAAAGCTTAGCACGGCCTTCCACCCTCAAACGGATGGCCAAGCCGAAAGAACAATTCAAACCTTGGAGGATATGCTTAGAGCTTGTGTATTGGAGTTGAAAGGTAGTTGGGATGATCATCTTCCTTTGATTGAATTTGCATACAACAATAGTTATCATTCTAGTATCGGTATGGCTCCTTTTGAGGCACTTTATGGTAGACGGTGTAGGTCACCGGTTGGGTGGTTTGAAGTTGGAGAGGTGGCCTTGTTGGGTCCGGATCTGGTCATGGATGCTCTTGAGAAGGTAAGGATGATTAGGGAGAGGTTGAAAACAGCCCAAAGTCGTCAAAAGTCTTATGCCGATGTGAGGAGACGGGATCTTGAATTCAAAGTGGGTGATTGGGTTTATTTGAAAGTTTCTCCAATGAAAGGTGTGGTTCGTTTTGGTAAGAAGGGGAAATTAAGTCCTAGGTATGTCGGTCCTTATGAGATAATAAGAAGGGTTGGTAAAGTAGCCTATGAGTTGGGGTTGCCCAAGGAGATGGAATTAGTTCATCCGGTATTCCATGTATCGATGTTGAGGAAATGTGTTGGTGATCCTAACGCTATTGTACCTCTTGAGGTTGTGGGTGTTGTAGAAGATAATTTGACGTATGAAGAAGTCCCGGTTCAGATCTTAGATAGACAAGTTAAAAGGTTGAGGAACAAAGAAGTGGCGTCCGTTAAGGTGCTTTGGAGAAATCAACAAGTGGAGAGTGCTACTTGGGAGGCCGAAGCGGACATGCAAAGACGTTATCCTTATCTATTCAACTCCACTCAAGCCTAAGGTATTAAATCAAGTCCTTTGTACTCCATTGAGTCTTACATTTCAGCCCCTGAATCATTAATGTGCATATATGTTTAAATTGATGAGTTATGGATGCTTTACACTAAGTTTTGAAATCTTGAAGTGATGTTTAAATAAAATTTTTGCATTCATGTTGGGGCTGATATGTTCTTACTAAGTCTTGCCTTGTACGTCTCTTCCACATTCGGGGACGAATGTTCCCAAGGGGGAGATATTGAAATGACCCAAAAGGTTCTTAAAAATGTGCTTCGGAAGTTACCGGAAACTTGTTTAGCTATATCAAAAAAAATCCGTTTCGTTTTTCGAAAATCCGACTTCATATTCTTGTTTAGGGGGTCAAATTGAGTGGGAAATGGGTCTAACCCAAATTTTAGAGCAACCGTATCAAAATCCGAAATTTCCAAGTGAAGCCTTTTTCGAGGGTCTACTTTGGAGGGTCATATCTCCTAGCACACAAATAATTGGGTGGCCCATAACATATCCATGGAAAGCCCTTTGAGTTAGCTACCTAACGCACTTCGTTTCACCTCATTCGGAGTTCGGACGAAGAAGTTATGCCCATTTTCGTAAAATCTGTCCGGCAGGAAATGCAATTTCCAGTGAGCGTTTTTACTGTTCACCCGCCTCATTTTTTTTTCTAAGTGTTGGACCATTTTTCCAAAGGGCATATGTTATTTCCTATATACCATTAGTTCAATTCCCATCTCTAAAACATTTCCCAAAACACCTCTCCCATACTTAGACACATTTTCTCTCAAGTTCTCTCAAGAACCCTAATCCAAAACCTTCCTCAAGATTGAAGAGACTCTTGCTCCAAGTTCCAAGCTTCCATTGAAGACACTCTCAAGACCTTCATAAGAACTCAAGGTATGTGGTGTTGAACTCATGGGTCCTTCCACCCATAGTGCCTAGACTCTATTCTACTCACTAATTCATGGTTTAAGTTAAGATTCATAAATTAGTCTTGTTCTTTGTAATAATTTCCTGCACATTGAATTTTAAACATGAAAAGTGATTGTTTTGAGCATGTTGTGACTCTAGAACTTGAATCTAAATTTGGAATGGATGTGGAGATTTTCATGTGGTATTGTGGGTGTTAAAAGGTGTTGTTGTAGGTTGTTCACTGGTTTGGCTGCATAATTACTACCCTATTTTCCATGCTCTTTGATTCCATTACATGCCTTCAAGGTGTTTGACAAAATGTCCAACTATGGAGAATTGATGAATCGATGCTTTAAAGCTTGAGTTATGAGATGTATGGCAATCCAGAGATGTGTTGATGACAAACTAAGCTTGTGTATATGTTCATTCCATACGTGAGATTGCATTAGAGCCTAATGGGAATTTCCTATATAAAGTGTTGCATGACCATGCCCGGTCCGGGGGAAAAGAACCGGACAACCATGTGAGAGGTTTATATCTCACCACCTAGGATGCTTGGGGTGTGACCAACATCAACCATGTGAGAGGTTTATATCTCACCACCTAGGATGCTTGGGGTGTGACCAACATCAACCATGTGAGGGGTTTATACCTTGCCACCAGGGTGTCCGGGTGTGAACGGCATCCCCCATCCTAAGTTGGGGTTATAGATTGGTTGGATCATGCATACACATATGATATCTACTATTAGTATAGATTTACTTAAACATGTTTTGACTTCACTTTGATCATGCATCCTCATATTGTTATTCATAATGCCTATGAAACTATTTCTTGTATTTCGATTGTGTCCTTGTCTATTGTTGTGTTGCACCCCGCATACTTAGTACATTCCAAGTACTAACGCATATTTTGCCTACATGATGTCACCATGTAGGGACCGGAGCTACTCTTGATCCTTCTCTCCATTCACGTGGCTAGTACGGTGCTTATCCGAGTTTGTTGGTGAGTCCTCAATGATTCGAGGGCTATGTTATGTTTCCTACTCCTATGTTTTGAGACTTTAGCTTGCAATTGTATTTTGACTATGAGGGGAGCCGGTAGTATGTCATGGCCCCCGTCCTATCTATGTATGTAGAGGTGTGCGTTGGACAAGTATTTTGTAAATGAGCTTGACTCTTGTTCTATGATGTCATTTTGAAATGGTTTGCCCTTAGTCCCTATTTCCCGTTAATTAATGTTGATTGTACTTCCGCGACCGATGAAGTGTGATGACAAGTTTGAGAGGCTTGTTTGGGGTTCCTTCGGGTTCCTCATTCGCCATGTCACGTCTAGGCCCTAGGCTTGGGTCGTGACATTTACACCAGAAAAATATCATTTAAGCTATTAGCATAAATGAGAAATACTTGTATCAAAAGAAAAATCCAAGCCATAGATGCAATTAGGGTGTTTGTTCCCTAGAAATTAAAGATGATAGGGTGTTTGCTCCCTAAAATGCCTCTAGGGTGTTCATTCTCTAAGGTGAAAATGAAACTAGGGTATTTGTTCCTTAGAAATAAAAGATGGTGCCTCTAGGGTGTTTGCTCCCTAAGGTCAAAATGCAACTAGGGTGTTTGTTTCCTAGAAATGAGAGTGATTTTTTTTAACAAATAAAAATATCCCAGTTTTAAAAATAAGGAACTTTGAAACACTTTTATCATTTTTTGATTTCTTTTTTATTTTTTTATTTTTTTATTTTTTTATTTTTTTTAAAAAGTGATTCAATTTCATTCCTTCAAGGATATAAAATTTTATTCTGTGAGACCGAACCCTATTGTAAGAGTGCCTACGTATCTTGTATTGTCAAAATTAGGTCAAACATAGTTCATATAAATCAAAAATTATAATTTTTATTTATTTATTTTTTGCACAAGATCTCTTTTTTTTTAAAAAATAAATACTAGAGGAGAAAAGAAATAAATTAATTCATTATTGAGATTGTTTTGACTTTAGTTGGTACCAAAAATTAGTATTATGCATATGAATCACCTTCACATAACTACTGTCAGACAAATTTCAGGTCAACTTTGAGTAATCTCTATAGTTTCAAATCGTATCTCAAACATATTTAAGTATTTGATAAGTTCATCTTGCATAAATGAATGGACTAGAACTATTAATATCCTCGTGTTTCAAGTGTCTTTGCAACAAGCGAAAGTCCTACTTCACACAATAGAATAATTTAGATCGTAGGATATTTTTGAAAGTCACTCACACTTAGAAAGATGTTCAATTGATAAATTTGAGATATCATATGTTTGGACCTTATGTAAGAATCCACTAATGTGAGAACACAAAAAATGAGATCAAATAGGACTTGACATTGACTTGTAATGTAGGCATAGAGAAAGGTAGGATATTCATTTGAGATAAAGTGACTATTTCCTCCTTAAAATTTGTACAATGCTCTCAATTTTTTTTCATTTTTCGCATTTGGCATTTGTTTTCATGAAAGCTTCTCCTCATTTATTTTTCTTCCTTTCTTCATTTTCTCTCCTTTTGTTGGATTTTTTTTATTTTTCTTTCTAGTTTTCTTTGTCATTTTTTTTTTTGACTTTCACATATTTGATCTTTTCACTTTGTTGCCCAACTTAGATCTTTGGCACTGTGTAGATGATTGATAGTGTGCTCAAGAAGGTGAGATCAATGAATAATGTGTTTATGCACTCGAAATGATATATGCTAAAATGTGGTTATTCAAAAAAAATGTTTTATGCTAAAAAATGGGAGTTATATGGATAACATGTCATTTGGTAAGCTTGAAAAGCACAATCGGATCAAAGAAAACCTATAATTCTATCCCAAGTTAAATGTTGCTCAAAATTTTGTCTCCACCAACATTTGGGCCAAGTTCTAGATCAACAAAGTCATGACATTGAACTTTATATCTAAAGCTCACCACACAATGCACCCTAAACAATGTGGTCGAATTTTCTGAACTTTAAGCAAAGATGATTTCTTAAGTATTACATAAAGATATCAAGAGATACCAAAAGAAGTCGATAGATCACAACAAAGTTGGTCTGTCTTGCCAAATAGATTAACACTTTCTTTCTTTTTTCCTTATGCACATTCCTATACATGTTGGCACCAACCAAATCAATAGTAATTTTATTTAAAAAAAAAAATCCTCTTTTTAAAAAAATGTATCTCCCTTTTTTTTAGATTTTAAAATAAAGAAGAGAATCATTTTATTCAAAATTTGAATAATAATAAAAAACATTTTCCCCCCAATTTTTGTGATGAGGAATTTCTAGATTTTTTTTTTGTTAGACCAAACCTCAAAAATAATGCTACCTACGTATCTTGTCAAAGCAAGAATCAGGTCAATCGTAGTTCAGAAAGATTATGAACACAACATTATTTTTAATAAGAAATACTTCTCTTTTTTTTTAATATGGATCACCGAACCCGAGGAGGGTTGCCTACGTATCTCATCAAGTTGAGAATTAGGTGTGCGTAGTTCGTCCAAAATGGACTGTTAAAAAACACTTTAAGATATTAAAACTTTACTTGACAAATGCATTATAAATCAAGATTTTCTAAACAAATCTTTTTTTCATGTATCACATAAATGATCTAAGTGGTCAAGTAAGAGTGGATACTTGTACTAGACGGACCCAACTCTTATTTTGAGGCTCACTAAGCCACATACAAATAAATAGAGTCTTCTAGGGATAACTCTGTCTATGTTCCAGTTTTATTAGGTTCAAACCTAAATGAGATAGGTATCTAGACTGGCTTACCCGAGTGGACAACTCGAGCCATGGAGGGGCAACTTATCGTTAGTAGTGCGTTTCCGACTTCACTGCTGATCCAACTCCGTCTAACATGTGTGACTAAAAATCATTTACTGGGTGTTAAGACACTCCAACTTTATCTTAATAGAAGTAGGATGCATAACTGAATTCATGTGAATGTGTGTGAGTGTTACTAGAGACTCAGAGTGGTTGAGGAAGCGAAGATAATTTAATACAATTCAAAAATATAAAAGCGATAAATGAGTAACAAGTAGCACATTAGGCCATCATACACAATATATCCAAAAAATACAATAATAAAATTAAGTAAAAGTCAATATAACAAAGCTCAAATTACTACAAAAAATGCTTGAATAGCGGGAGTTTAAAAATAGAGGTCAATTTCAACCCACACAAATTACATTAAATAACGGGGGTTTTCTAAATTGACAGAAATATAAATATTTAGCAGCAGTTCAAAACCTTCACAGATCCCAAAAAAAATAACGTGCAGTAGCAGCTTCTTGCTATTCTTTTAGCTTCCCTCAATTTTTCTAGTAAATATTTTTCACATCTCAAAAACCTATCTCACTTTGTAGTTCACAATTTTTCATGCTTGACTTTTTTTAAAAAATTTCTCCTTTGCAGTTCACAATCAAAGATTTCTTGTTTGCAGTGTCTCCACACAATCTGATACACTACTTTATGTTTATCTTTCAACAAAATAATTGATATATTTTTCAATTTGATCGAATTTTGGTATGGGAATCTCAAATTTTTAAGATGGGTATCTCGAATTTCAGTATGGGTATCTCGAATTTTTGTATGGATATCTAAAATAAGTGAAGTAGACTGTATATTCTTGAGAAGGATTCTCATTTGTAGAAGATGGTTGTCCATTATTTTCACAAGCGTGTTTCTCATCTACTGATTAGATTTTCATTCTTATTCTTTTCTTGTGATTTTACAGTACATTAATCTATTGATTGTTTTAGAACTTAAGACCATTTGTTTTACTTATATTTACTTAGATTATTTATGAGTTGTAACTCTTACCTTATCTCCATATGTTTTGATTATGGTTGATTGAAATTATGTAAGTTTAGATAATCAATCAATTAAACTAATAAGATTTACCTAAATGAAAGTGATATGATCTATTGAAAAGGAGTTTTCATGTTTTTTATGTACTTTGATGTATAGGGTTGAAAATTTATCTCAGTTATTTTTATGATTTGATTTTAGATGGAATGATAACATTGTAGAATTAAATGTTCATTATATAGATAGTCATTTTTGTGTTTGTTGTTTGTAGAATACTATACCTAGAAGTACTTTTTGTTTCAAAATCTATTTTGAAGGCTCTACGATGGTCATATGATATGTTGATAATTTATGAAAGGAACGTATTAGTGTTGATTCTACTTTGAAGTTTGAACCAACTCGAGTGGTTATTGTGTTTGTTTGCCAATGATTTCACATTTTCTAATATCACTTAATTAATTTTATACTTTATTTTTTTATGCAGCCAAATGATGCTGCTAGTAACCAATTCTGCCTATGAACACAAAAAGATCTTACAGTGGTGATAGTAATCCTTGCCATGACAATCGTTGATTATATTGTAGTTGTCTTAGCTAATTAATTTGATGACAAGATTGTGTGATTGGAGGAGATGTTAAAATATTGGATTGGATATTTTGTGTTTAGATTTAACATTTGATTTTGATGAAAATATTTGATGTTGACAATATAATTTTAGCACCTAATGATAATGCAATAATTTTGTGACTTTATGATATGTTGTTAAAGAATATATATTTCTTGACCTTGAAATATTTTTTGGATTTGATTATGATTTATAGCTTAATTAGTGTGTAAATAATATATGAATAAAAAAATATTAAATGAATTGTAGAGCTTATGATTGTCCAGATCTTTCAATATAAGCAATTTACAAAAAATTTGAAAGTTTTAAACCCCCGCTGTTTGAATATGAGAAAATAATATTAAAAAATTTAATTTTAAATTAGCGTGGATCGACCTCCACAAAGTAACTCCCCTAATTGATTGTGGGGGTAAAAAAAAACTGTCGCAAATCGCTAGCGACAACTCTTATTGTGGGAGTTTTGACAACTGACGCAATATTAGATTGCTGGGTTTTTAAACCCCCACAAACCTTAAAATTAACTCCCATTATTTAAGCAATTTTATGTAGTAATTCTGGTTATTTCCCAGCAGAGTCGCCAGAGATGTCACACCTCTTTTCAGTCAGGCCGGAGAGGATTTTTCCAATTTAAGTAACGTATTAATTTAGGGGTTTATTTTTTCTTTCAGAGTCGGCACTTAGAATTGAGTTATGTTGTTCCAAGTCACCTTTTTATGTAATTTTAATCAAAAGAAAATGACTCTTTATATGATCTGTGAATTGGAAATTCAGGTAAGAAATTCTATTAACCAAAGAAAATGTATTAGGAATCCCTCGAGTCCCATTATTTTAGCACGGTCGTTTTTGTTGATTTATACTTACTTTAAATATTTTTGGATATATTAATTCAGGCCATGACTTGTTCGCATTTTTATTGATTAACTTTTATTTGGTTTCAACCTAGATGTGTAACCCATTCTTGGTTTTGACATTTAATAACTTTGAAGCAAAACTACTTTCTTCTCTCGTGTGTCACCTAATATTTTATGTCTCACATCTTGATTTTAACAATATAAAATTTTGCCAAGGTGTGTCACCACATCCTTGATTTTCTTTTAAATGTTTCAAAAAAAATGTGTAACCACATTCTTAATTGAAACAATTTCTTTTTTAATGTGTCTAGAATTTTGTCTAATCATTATAAAACTAATATTTTTCCTTTATACATAAAATTAAGTAAAGTAAATTAATAAATCTAAATGTTGAGGATACAATATATAATTCTGACATTATTTCTATATCCTTTTATTTTATATTTTATATTTTTATTACTCNGGTCACAATTAGCAAATAAAAATAAATAAAATAAAAAGTAATCATTGTTAAAGCTACCTTCATTCATTAAACAGAGATAAAATAGCTAACCAATTGTTCATTTCAATCAAATTGTGAATAAAAAATAGGAAAATTTGTCATAAAATTACATCAAATTCTATAAATAAATAAAGAGATAAAGGTAAAGTTGGATACCGCAAAATCTTAACCGAAGCTCGATTAGAATACCCACAATTTTTTTATAGGTTGTTTGTGATGGTATATGTATTTGTGTTGATATGAAAATAATGGGTAAGGAAGAAACGATGTGAATGTATGATTATTGTTTGAAAGAAGAATAAATAAAATGGAAATTTTTTCTTTTTTTACTTCTTGCTCGTGTAGTATAGTGTAGTTTTTTTTTATTGCTGATTTTTTATGTGTTATGCGTCTGTAGTGTGGGAAAGTTGTAGTATATTTTTTTTTGGCTGAATATAATGTAGTGTTGTTTTTTTTTTCTGGTTGCTAATCGTTGTTGTGTATGTATGTGTGTGTTGTGTAGTAGTGTGTAGGGTGGGTTGTGAGTGGAGGAATGGTGTAGTGTGGAAGTGAGATCGGTAGTGGAGTGCTGAAATGGGGTTGTGCGGTAGTGTAGAGAGGTTTAAGTGGTGGGTAATGGGTAGTTTGAGTTATATATTTTTTTTAAAAATAAAAATAAATGTAATAAAATTAAAATAATAAAAATATTAGCTAATAAAAATATAAGAATAAATGAATAGCTACTCTAAATTATAATTAAGAAATACTAGCTTATTATTAAATCTAATTTAAAAGAAAATACATATTTTTTTGTAACTTCTCAGATCTTTTAAAATAAACTTACTAAAATACGATGAAAAATATAATATTTAAAGTAGACCTAGAAGAAATATCTAAGGAATAAAAATGGTGTAAAATCTTATGTTCGGTCAAAAATTACGTGTCTACATAGATATAAATAATCTAATTAAAACCCAGTAAGCAGAAAAGATTATAGTTTAGAATCCATAAACTAAAAATCCTGACTCCACTTCTGGTGTCAACAATACTCATAAAGATTTGTGTTTGGGCTCAAGTCTCGCTGGAAGAAAAGAATATGCAGATTATGAGTATTGTACTTCATCTCATTCTCCACAGATGAGTTATCTTGAGATTGTACACACTTATTTTTTGGCTGATAACTTTTGTTGTAATTATTTGACTTTTTCAAGGTACAAAACTTGAAAATTTAGAGACCAAACATGTTGTTCTTGTTAATGGAGGCAGTTTTGGTGCTTGGTGTTGGTACAAAACTGCAACACTACTCAAAGAAACAGGATATCAAGCTGATGCCATAAACTTAACTAGTTCTGGTGCTCATTCTTTTGACTCCAATAACATTACCACGTTATCTGAATATGTGAAACCCTTAACTGATTGCCTTGACAAGCTCCCAGATGGCAATAAGGTTCGACAAAATGTACCTTGACTCATTCAAAATGAGAATGTGCATTGGTGCTTTCTCAAACTTAATGTTGAAAGACATGTAAATTGGTTCTTTCTCAAACTTAAATGTTGAAAGACATGTAAATTGGTTCTTTCATGATGCAGGTCATCTTAGTTTGCCACGATATTGGAGGCGTTTTTGTTTCTTATGCAATGGAGTTGCATTGATCAAAAGTATCTAAGGCGGTTTTCATTGTTGCAGCAATGTTGAAGAATGGACAAAGTGTACTCGATATGTTTACAATGCAAGTATGGTTACTAATTTTGTGGCCTAGTAACTCAATGAACATGATAAATTGACGACATATATAATTGCTTATGTCTATGCAGATTGGCTCAAACGATCTTTGTCAGCATTCTCAAAAGTTTCTTTATGCAAATAGCAAGAATCATCCTCAAACTACAATTGATTTTGACAAATCATTGTTGGAAGATGGCATGTTCAATCAATAAACTACTAAGATATATGTATTGTAAAATAGAGTTCTATGTTCAAAATAGTTTGCTTGTAGTAGAGAAAGCCATTTTTGACACTTTTTCAATTTTAGGATGTTGAATTGACATCAACATTATTAAGGCCAATCCCTTTTGCACCATTGACAAAGAAGCTTTCCCTATCTGCAACAAATTATGATTCTATCCCGAGATTCTTCGTAAAAATGCTAGAAGATTTTGCTATTGTAGTGTCCCTTTGAGAGGCGATGATAGATTCAAATTCACCTCAATAAGTTATCCAGACGATAGGCTCTGATCATTCGCCAATTTTGTCCAAACCTCAAGCACTACATAAGATTTTGCTGAAAATTTCAAAGGGCCTGTAAAATGTACTATAATAAATCATCTAGCAAATATTGACCTCCAACACATATGACATTTTTCAAAAGAATTTACTTCATATATACATGTATAATCAATCATTAGTCATTACAAGGAGGCTGTCGGTGCGTTAAAACGTAGGACTTGATGTGTTTACTTATTTAATTTAATACAAACTTAAGTGTCTACTTGTATATAGATAGAGTTGAAGGACAAAAATACTAGCTTAAATCAAATTAAAAGACATATTTATATATTATGTTAAGCTTCTACGATTAATTGTTGGGAAAGGCAAGCACAAAATAAATGTGCACAACAGGGCAATAGCGGAAGAAAAACCAAGTCCAAATTTTCCCTTTCTATTTGAACCAAGAGAAGATAAAATAATGCAAGACAAAACATTGTTTGAGCAGCAAACAAATCAACCAAGCAAGCAAAATAAATCAACACAAGAGATACCAAGTTTAACGTGAAAAACCTCTTCAGTGTGAAGAGTAAAACCACAAGGCCAAAGCTCCACTAAAAATAAACAAGAGCTACAAAAGTGTTCTCCAAAATGACCACCAACAAAGTGTCAAACAATGAGCAACACAAATACAATATAGCACCAAAAAACTAGAGAAATAAAAGGAGTAAAATCATCAAAATGTAGCTATTGTTCATGAGCTAAAATCTGGAGCTACAAGACTTCAAATAACCCTCTCTCAGTTCTCAATCAAAGATTTACTTAAAAGGAACAAGCTATTCAAAAATCAGCTCAATCGGATAAGAAACAAAATGGGAATTGTGATTTGAAATTGGTTGTTATTGTTTGTGCAAAAATCTGTTTGTCACGACCCGGGAGCACCCCCAAGTCGTAACAAGGCGTACTCGACCCCGAAGGGGTCTTAAACAAGCCATATAGTCATTCATTGCATTCAATAATGAAAATAGTGCGGAATAATAATAAAAAAACTTATTTACATACACACATTTAAACTTCTTAAAACAACTTTAAAAATACACAGCGGAAGTCTAAGTCTCACATGGCCATCTTAGACACAGTCGCAAAACATAAGTAGGGACACGGCCCTTTACAATCAAAAGAAGTCTNAAATCTGCACTCTCTCACTTTTCTCTCTATATGACTGCTGATCAATCTCTTGTGATACTTCAAAATAAGACCTAAAATAAAGTCTAACATATGCACCATAATATTGGGCTTATGGGCAAAGTGAGTTAATTTAAATGGGAAAATTACGCGGTTAAACAAACTTATACTACTTAATTATTCATCATAGCTATAGTTTGTTATAATTACCACTCATGACTAACATTATACATTAATTACGCGGGCTGACTTTGAGTTTGTATAATTAGCCACGTTTGGATATGTATAATTCACCAGAATATACAAATACATATGTATAATATACAATTATCTAACTTATATACATATACAATTCACCTCTCTCCCACTCTCTGCTCTCTCTCGCTCGCCTTTCTCCTCCCTCTCCCAATCTCGCTCGCCACTCTCCTCCCTCTCCCAATCTCGCTCACCAATCTCCTCCCTCTCCCAATCTCGATTGCCATATATACAAATGCATATGTATAATATACAATTATCTAACCTATATACATATACAATTCACCTCTCTCCCGCTCTCTGCCCTTTCTCGCTTGCCTCTCTCCTCCCTCTCCCAATCTCGCTCGCCTCTCTCCTCCCTCTCCCAATATCGCTTGCCATATATACAAATACATATGTATAATATACCATTATCTAACATATATACATATACAATTCACCTTTCTCCCACTTTTTGCCTCCTCTTTCCCAGTCTCGCTCGCCTCTCTCCTCCATATAACATGTAGCTACGAATTGTAGTAGGACGTCAGGATAACAGATAAGGAATCGGTAGCAGCCTTAAGATAGATAAAAAGAGAATCATTTTTTCTTTCTTCTCAAGTACAGCAACGGTTGGGTCTGATTATAGGTACCATCCATTCTTAACCTTGACAAAACCTTCATCCATCATGTATAGGCCGTACCAAGGCCTGATATAAGGGTAAGCTAATAGCGAATAACCTTTTCTTCCCTGCCTCCTCGACCTTCATTCCTGTCACGACCCGAGCCTACACCCTGGACGTGGCCGGCACTCAAAGACTATTGATGGTCCCCAAGCGAACCCTCATCCTGGCTGACTACAAGCGGAAAACTGAATCAAGCATACAAAGCTTAAAAACTGAAATAAAAGTTCATAAAACTTAGATAGAAAACTTTAACTCAAAAGAAAACTCTGAATAGAATAAATTATTCAACTTGCCATAAAATAGACAACTTAAGTCTTTAAAGCATTTAATAAAATAAATGATACATACTTCTCAACTATACTGACTATCTATGAAACCTCTAACTGATAAAGATGGAAGTTGGGACAAGACCCACGACATCCTAACAACTGATATAACTGAAAGGTAAATGAAATCCTCCGAAAGCAAGGAGGCTCACCATAGCTAACTCGAACTCTCGAATGTATCAACGAAGCTCCTGTTGATGATCCTGAATACCTGTGTCTGCATCATGAGAAGATGCAGGCCAAATGGCTCAGTACGTGGAATGTACGAGCATGTAAGGGGAATTCTAAAACATAAACATAAGCTTGAAACTTGATAAAAATGAAACATACTTGCCTCTTTTCAATCTTACTCAACTCAAGGAATACTCCAAACTACTCAAACTTACTCAACTCAGAAGTACTCAAGGATAAGATACTCAACTCAGAGATTAGATACTCAACTCAA